>NC_089744.1:380000-415000 GCF_040412425.1 Macrobrachium rosenbergii
CATTCTTAACCCCCCACCACAAAAAAAAAAAAGAAATATCAGCGTTCGTACCCCTTTCCTTTCTCCTGTCAGACAGTAAGCGTGGGCCGATCGAACTCGACAAACACCGCCATCACTTCGATAACAACACAACATTCACCTCAGATTGTGTTTCGTCTGACCTAAAACCCTCAATCAACCTCCCACGTTCCATAGCTGTTAACTGAATCTTTCGCTCTTCGCAATGCCGACGGTATGCGACACAAAGAACATACATAATAAACAGGAGGATGCTGTGGGTCTAAGATACATAACAAGGCGATGCTGTGGGTGCAAGATATATAACAACTAAGACGGTGATGTGGGTATGAGATGCATAAAAAAACAAGACCACACATTACAGAACATAGCTCCGCCAAGCCACAAGAAGCCTCGGTGCTAAACAGACTATATGAATGGCGTCTGACCTTGACTAGACTACTGATTTTTACATCATCTCCTACGCTCAAAAATATTTTTTTACTAGATGTAAGTCCACCATATCTTATAGGTTGTGTGCCTTTGCGGGAAATTTATCTAAACATTCAGACTCCGGCTGTGACCTTGGCTGCGCATTGGCCATCAACCATAAATGCTTGCAAGTGTCGGGCTTAGTAATTAGCGCATCACCGTTATAATTTACCTTTATGAAAATGTAAATGTGCTACCAACTATACAACATTTTACGTAGCCTATAGGTAAGCCTTATTTTCAAGATGCTGCTAACAAACACAGACTTGGGCGAAAAGGATCAAACACAAAAATACAAATAAAAAGGCAACAGACTTCTGGCGAGATTCTTTTTTATCCTCTGAAGCACAGAACTTTACTGAAGCAAGACATGTGAACAGATTTACAAACATGCATGACTATTTCATATTTACTCTAGTGTGCGATCTGTGCAATAGCATCGTCGGTCAGAAACATGCTTGGATGAGTGACAAAAATATCTGTACTATGAGGGATTAATGGCAGACCTAGCAAAATAAATACGAGGTGTCAGATCGAGCTGGAAATGCGAGGTGAAATGACCGATACCATCAGAGAGAGAGAGAGAGAGAGAGAGAGAGAGAGAGAGAGAGAGAGAGAGAGCGTGCATGTTCTTGCAGGTCCATTACATATACCTTCATGAGGCTAATTTGGTCATCGACGGCAAAGATGTCTAAGAGAAGGAGGGGCCACACACATGGAGTATATGGTAGGTGGCATTACCTGGGCCGGGTACGAAGAGGAAGAGAAGGGAGGGAGGGGGAGGAGGAAGGGAGGGGAGGGGTGGACACGGCAGTGTACAAGGAGGAGGGAGGAACTGCAAGAAAGAAAAAAAAATTGAGGATGGTAGGAAATGGGTTGCGAAGGGTTTCCGAACAAGACGGTCACCCATCGGCTGGCGTGCAACCTGCGCATCTTGTCCTTCTTGTCCTCAGAGTGACCTCGCCCGTGGGCTGCTCTCGCGAGATAGCTGCACGCGTCTCTCTATCCCTCATACCTCGAATATCAAGATTAAATGCCTTTGCATCCACGACTCCTCTCTCACTTGGCCAAATGTCCTCCGACGGAAACAAAAGGGCTCGTTTAATCCTCAATCCATTAACCTATCTTGAAGGGAGGCACGGACGTCCATCACGGAATGCAGGCTGCTTACGACGGCGGTCGGGTTGGAAGGACGTCGAAAGGCAAGAGCACACGATGAAAAAGACATTGGAAGTAAGGAAGCGAGGAAGAAGAGACGTCCAAGAGCCGGGAACTTGTAAATGGAAATGCAACGAATGCTAAGAACAGACAGACGAGGAAAATATTTTGAAAATTACACACAGAAGAGGAATAAAAGTATATACATATATATATATATCAGAAGTTAGGAAAGAGGAGACAGAAGAAGCGGCACATCCCACAGTGTATTATATCAAAGGACGGAGGTGAGGTGGACGAGAGAGAGACCCGACTACCGGTAAGGGCACAGTGGCAACTCAAAACAGGGAATTCGCGGCATGCGGGGCAGGTGGGTCTCCGTGGTGGTTCTCAATCATGGAGGGAAGGAGGGTCAGCTGACCAGTCCTGCAGACCTCCCACGCCCCTCCGTCGACACACGCACACACATGCAAACATACATACGTACACTTACGATACAAAATACTTTCTGCATACCTTCGAGGAAAGTGGCATTGATAAAGACACGCACATGTGGAGGAGACACAGGACGTCAATGGGTGAGAATACATGGAAATAATTGCAATAACAAACTAACAAATAAACAACTCGCACATGTAAGTTCCCGTTTTTTCACGCGTGCACACATTGTTGAGTTTCCAGAACCACCACAAGAATTACACAAGCATACACAACAAAGCGAAGGAGACGGCAAAGAACAACGACAGGTTTACAGACGAGAGAAGGATAGAGATTGTGTAGACAGGCTGAATAGTGCAGAATGTCCTGGTACTTGTTTTAAGTCGTTTGGTAAAACAGGAATAATGCATTAGACCTGTATGTACAACTTTCTTATGAATGCTAGGTCTTTATATCACTGATCACATTTTACGAAATTATATATATATAAAAAACAGAGTAACACAACAGATACCAGAAAGTTTTGCGCTGGAATCAGATCCTGGTTTTCAATCTTCGATTTTACATTCCCAATCGTTTTAAATCGCCGCCATGACACCAGAACCAGGGTTGACTTGAGACCGTACAGTGATTTAAACCTACATGTAGATTATGTTGGTGGCCTTGGCAACAGGGATTTAAACCCAAGCCTGCTGTTGCTGTTGCACTGCCGAGTGCAATAATAGCCTTCTGAAGTCGCTGACACGGACCTTATACACAACAAGACAATCCTTGAGTCGAAGCCTTGCATCAAAAATCAAGCTCTCGAATATTTTTTTTTTTCTGGAGGAGAAATTCCCCTTCCACAAACAAGGCAAGGCCTCCGTTACGTCATCATGAGACTCCTTGATATCCTTCATTTCCTCCAGCTAAGATCCCAAGACAAGAGGAAAGAGACGAAACACTATGGAAAGTGTGTGGCGAGTTCATCTGTTCCAAAAGGTGGCTCGTTGTTCATTAATGTAAATACCTACCTTTTATGGAGAGACTCTTCTATTCACTGGCCCTCTCATCCCTTCCCCTCCCACTATCCCTTCCCCCCTCCTCCTCTCCTACAAACCTGTGATGGAGGAGGGAAGGGGAGAGGAAGACGTGGCCCTTATGTCTTCGCAAAGATGGTCAGTATCACTCAACAATGAAAATCTTACAAGAAAACGCTGTAAGTTTTAGCATCTCTCTCTCTCTCTCTCTCTCTCTCTCTCTCTCTCTCTCTCTCTCTCTAAAAGGTGCACCTGGGAACAACACCCACTTCGCATTCTTCAAATACAACTTGAAGTGAATGATCTCTTTTGACCTCGAACGCTATTTGATTGAAACAATGATGGTCCAACTTGACAAATATGAACACCAACACACTATAAAACGATCTATGTAACACAGAAGCGTTATATTGGGGGAAAAGGAAAAATTCGAACCACCTTTTTGTTTTTACTCATAAAGCCATACATGGCATATAAGCAAGGGCTACTGACAGACAACCAGCGCCCATTTCCCCCTAATCTTACGAGTCATTTTCTGATACCAAAGGCTACGATATTTATACATACATCATGAGAGAGAGAGAGAGAGAGAGAGAGAGAGAGAGAGAGAGAGAGAGAGAGAGAGAGAGAGAATTAAACCCCCAAACCAGCAGACTTTAATTTTTGTTTCTATCTGGGAGAGAGCCAATAAAAACGGAGACAAACGCGAGATGGGCAATCTTAACAGGTATATATGTGACACTCACTGACAATACGTTGATATAGGTGCCGGCTCTCCAGCGAACATTCATTCTCTTACCCACACCTGCCTGGCGTCCCCCGGCCACAGGCCCACCTCGCCGTCCCCAAAATCGTTCCCTTCGGTCCTCCTCTCCGAAATTCCCCCACAATCTCGATCCCACAATCGCCAATCCACCCCCAGCTATTTCAAAAGGATGGCTGAAATGCCTAGTAGGCATTGTGGGACATCTTTCGGGAATTATGATGGAATTGTGGTTCTCATTTGATGAGAAACGCTTTCGACATCTGTCAGGAACAGTTTTTACGCTCGAGCGCGCACTCAAACATTCACGCATACATGCATACATACACACACACACACAAGCATACATACATACACGCAAAGGTGTTAAAAGAGTAAAACAACGCATCCCAAGGAATATAAATAAGAAAACTTTCTAACCACCCATCTCTCTCTCTCTTTCTCTCTCTCTCTCTGACGATTCGATATACTGTATATCATCTGTCACTGAAGGAAGGAATGAAAAAAAAAAACGAAATAGAGGGGAAGAAAAATGTAGGTTTCAAAGCAGGAAGCTAAAGTTCGAGTGAAATCACTTATTAAGGTGAATGATGAAATATCCATGGGTCTACAGAAATGTATATACATAAATATATATATATATATATATATATATATATATATATATATATATATATATATATATATATATATATATATATATATATATATATGCAAATATGAGAGAAGAGAGAGAGAGAGAGAGAGAGAGAGAGAGAGAGAGAGAGAGAGAGAGAGAGAGAGAGAGAGAGACCTAATGAACCTGTAAAGCAAAGCGGGATGTCAGCAGAAGAATACCCAAAAAGGAGTCTAGAGATAGTGAGTCTCATTAACTGATAAGGAAAAAACAAAGGGAAGATATCGGCGGATACAAGGCGCTCACAAGTTCTGAGGTGCTTGGACTTGCATGTGTGTGCGCATACAATTTCATACATACATACACACACAGACACATATATATGTGTGTGTGTGTGTGTACAATGCTGAGCCTATCAACCCCAGCTGACCTAGCAGTAAATGAGTACATAAGTCAGTTGGGTGTCAAGAGAAGGCCCAAACATTCGGGTGCCACCCTCTCACAAGTGGAGACGCAGGTGTACGACAGTGGAAGGAAACAAAATGAACCGTTCATTAACCAACTGACAGCAGAGTGCACCCAGCGCAGTCATTCAAATGACTTTCAACAAACAAACAGCAAGAAAATGAAATGACCTCGCAACAAGTGGAGCTGCCACGACTTCATTCCGAAGAGAGCCGGGCCAGAAAATACACCGCCGTCTGTCTGTGTCGACGGAGGGAGTGTCCCAGTCCTATTCAAGGGCACTCTGATATGTAAACTCCCACAGCCGTACAACGATCAGTCCTGTGTATCGGCCAAGCCTATATATCCATGTACCACTCAAGGGAGAAATGTGGGTGCTCTCTTGCCTCGGTTCTACTCGTTCATCATTTGCTCCCAAAGGCGCCACAAATCCCAAAGAGGCGCGCTGACAAAGTCGCAACTCATCACGCAGGATAGGACACGAAACAACGTAAAACGCATACCTTAGTACGGCATTAGTTACAGTGTTATATTACCATACTAAAAGGAAAACCAAGCATCAGTGATGGTGTACTTATGACCAGAACCCCTTGGATTTCCTCCATCTTACCGATATTGTGCTAGCTTGTACAATCCGTTTAGTGAAACGTTCTTACTGAAAACGTGTACACGAAATCTAAAGTGGCATTTCTGTCCTGCTACGGCACTGTCATGTCACTGCTCTGAACTTGACAATGGGAGTCCCAGTAAAGGAGTCGAGAAGCAATCCTCTGGCAAATAAAAATCCCCGATTTCTCAGGGGTTGGGGGGGTGGGGTGGGGGTGGGGAGGGGGTAGGGAGCATTCCCTACCATCGACATCAATCACATGAAACGCTACACGCATTTTCGTTATTTGGGTTACATGACGAGCGAATGCCCGAGTTAAGAAAGAGCTTTACTAAACACGTCAGTCGAAGGATTATTTTTCCTTTTGTTTCCACAACAACGCGGTTATTTATTTTCTTCCGTCGAAATTCTTCTCCTAGAAACCCATGCCGTTTTTAGTGACAGGACCAAAACTCTCTCTCTCTCTCTCTCTCCACCACATCCCGGTTCTCCGTCCCCGCCCTGCCCCCGAAATCCTCGAGTCGTGGGAACTCCCGTGAGGGAATCGTGGAGGTGCCTTTGCTTTGCAGACCAATCATAGCCTGTCTACTTCTCTCCCTACGAGGAAAAAAAAATCTACCTCTCCTCCTTTTACTCAAGTGGTGATGTTTTTTTGTTATGCTTGATTGTTTTCTTAAGCGAAAGGGAGACCCTGAGAGCAGTAGGGAGAGATCATGGGAGGAGGAGGGGGGGGGATGTGCTGAAGAAGAAGAAGAAGAAGAGGAGGAGGAGGCTGGAGAAGGCTGTCATTGGGGCTCTGTCATTCGGGACTCTCACAATGAGGCTGGGAAACTTATGACAGGCGCACAAACGAACACACACTGAAAATACAAAGCTTGTGACAGACAAGACAGATGAGAGAGAGAGAGAGAGAGAGAGAGAGAGAGAGAGAGAGAGAGAGAGAGAGAGAGAGAGAGAGAGAGAGAATGGGCCGTAAATATTTTAATATTTAATTTATTCAGTGAGTTAACTGGCGATGATACGGTTTGTTTCTGATGTCTAATTTGTAATACCAGTAAAACACGCGTATTTTTTAAAGATGAAGAAATGCCAAACATATAAAACAAACCTAATTGAGAGAGAGAGAGAGAGAGAGAGAGAGAGAGTCCCACGAAACTCAGCGCCACATCATGACAATCCTTTCTTGACCACCCAGGAAAACACCAGAAGCCCCGTCAATACCTGAATGAAACTTGCGTCGAAGCGGACTCCTCATCTACCACCGTCGTTTAGCGAACAAAGCCGCAACGAACACGGAGTGTAGTCGATGCACCCCTTGCTAATAAGGTCCGCCGCCCCATTTCGCGGATTCAGGCCTTAGGACATAACATTACCTGCAGAAGAAGCCCCGAGCTAGTTCCCAGGATTCAGCAGCGGGAGGAAGAACAGCAGCAGCAGTAGCAGGATGTCTTCGCTACTAAGAACAATCGGTTACCGAACACCCAGATCTTCTTACTCCACCTTCTACTCCTCCTCCTCTTGCTCCTCCATCTTCCGTCTACTCCGCCTATCATAAAAACGCATACAGTAGTTCACCGGTGTTCCCACGAGTCCAGCTTAGGTTGGGCACAAGAAAAAGCGGCGACCCAAAAGAACGAGAGAGAGAGAGAGAGAGAGAGAGAGAGAGAGAGAGAAAAAAGTTATGAAAAAGTGGAAGGGTTGGGCCAGTCCATGGAGGATACATCAATGATTTTCAGATTGAAATGGATATTATCTAGATATAGGACGTCCACTGGGACGTCCACATGGAACGAGATTCTGGGGGCGACATATGAGGCAGAAACTGAGGCCGAGTTCTTGAAATAACTGGGAATCACAGGTATTATAATATGCGTGCACCAGTTGTATCGGCTATCGATATTTTTTTTCATCTTTTCCAGATAACTTCTTTATCTCGACGCCTTATCAAAGACGAATTTGTTGCGAACCTGGCAAATGAAAATAAAGGAAAAGAAATGTAAAGGCAGAATCTTGGTAACACCACCTGTGACAGGCCTTAAACTCAAAGAGTAGGCCCTTACTGCCACAGATCCCGTCCAAAACCCATTAAAATGATAAAACAAGAAATAATTTTATCATCAAATTGTGTTATATCGTCGACACGAGAGTAAAGCTAACTTGCGACCTCAGAATCATATTTCATAATTACGAAGAAATTACTGCAATGATATTTTAGTTATACTTACTCAAGACCTCATCAAATACTAAGCTGGGTAAAATCATTTTGTAATTATGCATGGATACCCTGCCATTTTTTCACTTTCCTTTAGATAATAATAATAATAATAATAATAATAATAATAATAATAATAATAATAATAATAATAATAATAATTGTTACTGACAATACCGACTTTTTAGAAGAAAAAAAGCCAGTGTCCAGGTAATATTAGAAAATTCGTAACCTGTAACCTATAAAGCAGAGAATTTCCTTAACACCCCGGACCCCTTATAATGGCACTCACTTAAGCAGAAAATCGCGGCTACCAAAAAAAAAACTTTCAAAATGGCCAAGAAATATACAAAGGAGCTCTAAATGGTTGTTGTGGTTGGGAATACCTTTGAAACCACGTGCGTTGATTCTCTGGAACTTGAATATGGCACACTGAAAAGCTCAGATTCTCTACAGTACCCAGACACATTGGAATTGCGCTTAAAAAGTTTGTACACAATCTCTCTCTCTCTCTCTCTCTCTCTCTCTCTCTCTCTCTCTCTCTCTCTCTCTCTCTCTCTCCTGTGTAACCAAGTCATGTTCATAAATGGTGTGGAAAAATTTATGTTTTGTCTTGATATAAACACGCTAGAATTAACAATAAACTGCGCGTGTGTGTGTGTGTGTGTGTGTGTAGATGTCGTTACACATGAATTGAGAATGGTATGTAGAATTGAAGCAATTTAAAGCGAGGAGTCACACGAAGTAATTGTGAACACCAGTACCACTACTATAAATATACTGTACCTCATAATGTACAAACAATATATACACATTGATTGATTGATTTGTGGCTATTAAAACTGGCGTCACAAATAGACATACATACATACATACATACATACATATATATATATATATATATATATATATATATATATATATATATATATATAAAAATATATATATATATATATATATATATATATATATATATATATATATATATATATATATATATATATATATATATATCTTCTTACAGTTTTGGTAATTACACGTAGCACCGACTTTCGTAAAAAGAGTAAACAAACGGACATGAAGAGATAGAGTTTAAAGCACCAGTAAGTACCGTATGTTTACATTCAACTCTCTCTCTCTCTCTCTCTCTCTCTCTCTCTCTCTCTCTCTCTCTCTCTCGTGGGAAAAGGACCAACATAAGTTCTTGATTGTTTTCTTACGCTACGGTAGTTTATTTTCTTCCAGTACATAAAAAGATAATACCCAACTTTCTTCTCTATTCAAGACTTACAACAGAGAGAGAGAGAGAGAGAGAGAGAGAGAGAGAGAGAGAGAGAGAGAGAGAGAGAGAGAGAGAGAGCTTGTTTTAATTCTGCACTCAGTTCTTCATAATGTCACGTTTGATAACATGTGCTCACACGAGAATGTCATCGTAAAATACCACTGCTTTCGACTACATTACAGCATTAATATGGTAGAAGCGGGGGTAAGATTCCACATAACACAGGTGTATATGAACGTCCAATCGAAAACAACATGGTTCCTCGACAGTAGAACAGGAACATCCACAGCCCGGAATTGCGAGATTTCTTTTACTTATATATCTTCCCGATTTGGAACACAGATGCTAAATAACTTCACTTGTTATGAGGACAGAACTTTATATAATAATCAAATGACAGCAAGAGAGGAAGGAAACAACATAATTAAGGAAAAAATACGGTAAATATATAACCATAAATCGTCCTCAATGTAACTATTAACTTTTAACTAACATATTAAAGGTGGCAAGGGGAATAATAACGAAAATATGAAAGACTTCCAATTTTCATTATGAGAGAGAGAGAGAGAGAGAGAGAGAGAGAGAGAGAGAGAGAGAGAGAGAGAGAGAGAGAGAACGCCTTCTACTTCTCAAACACTTACCGTCGGCTCGACCACTTATGACCTAACACGACCTAAGTTTCCGTGACCCACGTCCACTTGAAGTTTGACCCTGTGACCGCCCACTTGCCTAACTAGTCTCACACTCCAACATTCTCCGCGAAAATCATTTGTGCCCACGGTATTGAGTGACCCTTGACCTCGGGTGCATTCTTCTGGAGATTTTCATGAGAGAGAGAGAGAGAGAGAGAGAGAGAGAGAGAGAGAGAGAGAGAGAGAGAGAGAGAGAGAGAGAGAGAGAGAGCGGTTTGTTAAGTTCGTATGCTTAGCAAATAACATGTACCCTATGTTTACATATAAAATTACATACTTTTGTTCTACCACCGATATAAGATGTTCTGTTACTCGAGGCTTCACTTGCTCATAAATACAACATTATGAAACATATTTACATCAAAAAAAGCTTCAAAAGTAAATTTGTCTCGTAAGTGAATACAGCCAAAAGAAGAAACAGAATTAGGAGGAGGAGGAGGAGGAGGAGGAGGAGGAGGAGGAGGAGGAGGAGGAGGAGGAGGAGGAGGAGGAGGAGGAGGAGGAGGAGGAGGAGGCTGCTGCTTCAATTATCTGCATTCCTTTTTGTCATCATCATTTTCTTGACATACAGAAAGAGAGTTCCCACAGAAAATTGCGCGCGAACGCAAAAAGGCGCGAAAGCCCCATTTTCTTCCGTTATACGACAGGCTGTTATAACACAAGCATTCTCATCTACGGAGCTCTATAAGATATTTTTTTTCTTCCGCTGTCATTGACGTATGCATTACAGCGATATATGGCATCAGCATTCTCTGACGATTCTTTCTACCATAATAACCAAAGAAGTCAGAGAGAGAGAGAGAGAGAGAGAGAGCCATAAATGGTGAAAGTCACAGCTGTTTTAAAGTGTAATTGCTGTCTTGGGTCACTTGTAATATATAATAGTAGGATTTACTGTGACTTTCCCAAACTAACACACACTCACACACGTATACACACAATAGGTATCTGGAGACAAACAAAACGCCATGAAAGCCTTGTATAAAACATTTCACTCATTTCTTAATCTAAAATGGATTATTAGCTCCAAAAATCATTATTGTTGCAACGGAATTTTACATTACAAATCAATAAAATGACCAAACCATATACGACACGTTACTTTACACTTTCCGTACTTACTGCGAACGCCGGGATCCTATTACAATGCGGACGATGGGCTGAAATACATTTGGCAAATTGCCATTAATTCTGGTCAGTCACCTCCAGCTAAGGGCACCGACTATTGTCCTCAAATATGCGTTGGATATGAGGAGCCTTAAAATCTTGTCTTCAAACGCGAGTCATTTACAAAGCTATAGACAAGTTTGTTTCCATATATCCAAACACGAGTTACGTATGATATTTTTTTCTTTTTAATAAAACGTGGCAATTTTAAAACGTTGTTCCTAAATCAAGTATAAATACTAATACTTTACCTTTAAATGGGCTTAAGAGTAAGGTACTTCAATTCAGTCTTGAGAAGTGTTCAGTACGAAACTTTACCTTCGAATACGTGTTGGATATGTGGGTGTATTACAAGTGAGCAAACGCGATTATAGGCTTCAGTTCTGGAGTGAGGTATGTGGCGGGGGGGGTGAGGTTAAGTGACAGCAGTAGTTAAGGAGGGAATGGGACAATAAGAGAATGAGTCACTCATGTCGACTCCCACTCATGAGTGATGGATCTGAGTCATGTTAAATATTCATCATCGTCTTAGCCCCCTGCCTTTATCTCTCTCTTGATAACACACACATGCATGCATACATACATACATACATACATGAATACATACATATAAATATATATACATATATATACATATTTACATATATATATATATTATATATATATATATATATATATATATATATATATATATATATATATATATATACAGAGAGAGAGAGAGAGAGAGAGAGAGAGAGAGAGAGAGAGAGAGAAAATTCCTTCCCAGCAAATAAAAGAATAAAAAAAAAAAAAAAAAAACAAGCGAGTGAGAGAACGGAACACGATCTTCTGAGGCGGCTTCAACTTAATTGTTGTTTTCTCAGGATTCTTCAGCTTCTTCTTCACATGTGGTCAGATTTCGGCTCTCTATATCGATGAGAGTGAAGGATCGGGAGTTTTCTCTGCCTCCTCCTACTCCTCCTCCTCCCTTGTTGTAGTTGTTTTTGTTGTTGTTGTTGTTGTATTTTGAGGATGCGTCTTCAAGGGTTCGTCTGCTCCGTCTTCCCCACCGTCCCAACGAGGAGCACTTAATTATCAAGGACTCTGTTCATTTATAAGTGGAACATTTTGTCTCCGATCATTCTGCGTTCACAACGATTAGCCTTTTTGTATATTCAGCCCAGAATGTATATCTGATGTTATGCTAGTTTTGGCCTTTTCTGAATGTCTTTAAAAACCATACATCACAACAACATAAAAGGCTTGGAGAAAATTCACAAAATCACATCTTCGAAAGTCTGAGAAAATGAACGAGGAAGGCCTCACAAATAATCCCCAAACATTGTCAGGTGTAACCTAATCAGAACGATACAGAATTACATTTAAAATACGAATAGAGAATAGAGAATTTAGGCCAAAGGCCAAGCGCTGGGACCTATAAGGTCATTCAGCGCTAGTGGAAATTGACAGTAAAACGGTTTGCAAGGTGTAACAGGAGGAAAATCTCGCAGTTGCACTATGAAACAATTTACAGGAGAGGGTGGAAAGTAAGACGGAAGAAAAAGAATATGAACGGAGGTCCAGGGGAAGGAATGAAAAGGGGGTTGCAGCTAGGGGCAGAAGGGACGCTGCAAAGAACCACCAGAGATGCCTACAGTGCGCCACATGAGGCGCACTGATGGCACTAACCCCTACGGCGTCCTTACGCATTGGGTTATATTCAAATCTCGACGATGACTATGTGACTAAAGAGACGGGAGCCACGGCAGAGCCAGTGAGTCACCAGTAGTGCCCTTGACATCAGACACTAGAGCCTCTAAGACCCTAAGCAGAGGAAGAAAGCGAGAAGGAATTAAGAAGGTCACGAAGCGTGACTTCCCTTCCTATTGATGGTTTAATGGCAAAGTAACTATGGTGCAGTATTAAGAATCAAATAAAGAAGAACAATGAACGGGTATGGTTGTAGGAGAGTGAACTGAGAAGAAAGAGATTTATTAATAAAAATAAAATACAGAAAAATATTTTTTTAAAATGCAAAACATAATAAGTACTTTGGTGGAAAATAAACAAAAAAAAAAAACTGTGCGATTCATCAGGGGGTAGAAGCAATAAAAACAACTGTCAAAAAAAAAAAAAAAAACAGCATAGATTAAAATTTCAGTAACAGTAGTACATACAGCAGTAGGAGAACGTACAGAAGTTAATAATTTAATGGAGATCTTACATCACAATCAGTACGGTTCAACTACACATAAAGCGAGCCGTAGGTTCACAATGCATGACGAACATCACAGGAGATTCCTCCTCTAAGAATAATACACATAAAAAACATAAAAATAAAATAAAAATAAAAACACCGGTTCAAATTCGGAGAAGAAAGCTACCACGGCCTACAACTGCATGGTCACACTTGCTCTGGGGAAGAAAACAGTGTGGACTTGTTCCGATGCACACACAAGGTGAATGTATGCTGTAACCGTTTATATGTATGTATGTATGTATGTATGTATGTATGTATATATATCTACACATATAATACATACATATATATATGTATATATAATATATACTATGAAAAGGTTGCTCACTGATCTTCAAGTGAAATAAGGACTCCACGCTGCCTTTTGGTCTTGAGGTGACCTTTTTCTTTTGACAGTCATCCCTCGGACAATTGAGGAGGCATTACAGATACCTAACACTGGCAAAACGAAATACTCATAGATGGGAGACATAAACAGCTTCATATTAATTCATATCAAGCCTAAACACTATATAGAGGCTCTCCGCCGTCATCTCCTTATTCACATCAGGCATGAAACATTCTTTTCTTCAGTAAACCTACCGTCCTTTTCTATTCCATACTTTTACTTCTCTCAGACGAATTTTCTTAATCGATGACCGCAGTCCTAGAAACTAACACGGAACTCCGACGAAGACGTAATATGATTACTTTGGACAGCTCTCCCAAGATCTCCATTCTGTGGCATTCCCGTTTGTTTGTTCCATTCGACATCATTGTGTTTAATGACAACAGATAATGCATTCACGAGAATTATCCTACTGCAGTCCAGTATATATAAATGAAAACTCTCTCTCTCTCTCTCTCTCTCTCTCTTCTTCTTCTTCTTCTTCTTCCCAGCCTCAAATTCCCTAGCTGTCAAAAACCTACCTTCCCCTAAAATTAATCGCTTCAACTGACCCCATTCAACACCAACAGTTGGAAACAGAAATAACATCCAATTACCGACGTCACCCACAAAGAGCAAACAGAAGGCCATAAAGGAAAGAGAAAATTACCTTTCGGAATTCTTTCTCTCTCCCTCCCTCAATAAAAGAGGCACTGTTAGGAACCCTCTGGATTCTTTCAAGCACACGTGAACATCGTCCCAGGCCGCGTCCCGGTAGGACACGACAATGGACGACATTCTGGTGCTTTTGTTGAAGAAGAAGAAAAAAAAAGACGGTCAGTTCAGTAAATGTCAAGTTACTGAAAACAGGAAAATAAGGAAATAAGTGCAGCTAAAAATTCACGAGCTAATACGTTATGCGAAAGATACGTTACCTCTTGTCGAGGTACACAAATAATTATGCAAAAAATCGCCAGGCGTGCCAGTCTACGTTATATACGACCTCATACGAAAATATCCTCAATTCTAGGATCCCACAGTAGCTGAATCCAAGCCGGGAATACCGCCCATAATCCCAGAATTCGTTTGTAAGCCATAAACGTGTACACGGTCAATGAGAAATATTACCCCGCAATAACTGTTAAGTGTGCCACTATCTTATATATACACAGCAATATACACCAAACCTCGTCCAAGTCATGCAACAGGTGACAGTAAAAAAAAGGGGTCTCTTTAAACAGTACCTTAACCTTTGTGAGCATCTAAAGGAACACGCAAGGTGACGACATTCGCACTCTTTTTAACGCAGCTAGGCACCGCAAATGACAGCGGAGAGGAGAGGGGATGGCAGGAATAAGATTACACACACACACAAAACACTTACACACAGAGACAGAGAGAGAGAGAGAGAGAGAGAGAGAGAGAGAGAGAGAGAGAGACTTAGGGCAGGGGGACCAACAGCACTGACAGCTATATGGTGCAATAGTGACAGACCATGGGTTCAATGGTCACTCCTTATGAAAGGGACTTCCCATAAACTTTTCAATATACGGCGACTTTTATGTGGAAGAAGAGTTACCCAGGCGTATAAATACACAGACGCACACACATACACACACGACTTTACAGTATAAAAAAAAAACGAATAATAAGCTCTTGGCCCAACGCAAAAGCAGAGGTCTCCTTATTTACGTAAAATGTTGGCTCGAATTCAACATGACTAAAGTTGGATAGTGTGTGTGTGTGTGTGTGTGTGTGTGTGTGTGTGTGTGTGTGTGTGTTCTTATGTCACTTCCGGGTATCTAAGATCCACTTGTTATATTTGATATCATATGTATTTCAAGTACTGTTACATTAAACGATACAGGAGCAAGTATCCCTACTAGAATTACCAAGCATAAGCAAGTTACGTCATCATCGTGTGTCAATCATTACTAAAAAGATTTCATATAAAATGCATCATTCAGTGACGTATATATTCATTTACCGGAAGATACTAAGCTTCCATTTATCGATGAAAAGTTCTACAATAATAAAAATCAGGAGAACACAGCGCAGGTAATATTTTAATACTGAGACTAAAGAAGAACATAACAGAACATTGGTAACTGGAATATACTGGGAGGATAGCAGAATTCATGTATTTTTATGCATAATAAGTCACATTGCATGTTTATTATTATTACTGCTGTTGTTGGCGCCGCTACAGTTCCATCAGAACCGGTTACGTACAGTACTTGCTACACAGGTAAACTGCATTCTTGCTCCCATGAGCTCTTCACCCATGCCCATTCTGATTTCTTCAGCGGCATGGTGGGGATGGCATTTCCTTTTATGCCCACCGGCAGGTCAAATACACCGGTCCGCTAAGTGCAAACCAGTGTGAGGCTGTATATATCAACAAACATCTACAGGGTCTGAATACCAAGGCAGATTTGCAGGCTCAGAAAAAAAAAAACACTGCACCAATTGTTCATCCTGAAGTAGACCTACGCACGAGAACAACTATAAACATCAATCTTCACAGTATATGAAAAAAGTTAATCTTTCCAAACCTCGAAAATGAAAGACGTCATGTGACGACAGACAGGCTACCCAAGATCTCATCGACTCAGGTCGAAAACAACGGCTGGGGATGTAAAACAACAATGGGACTCCATTCATGCCTTCATTTAAGGTACGTCAGTCAGCAACGAAGGTCGAAACAACACAAACACCGGATTTACAGTTAACACCAGTCACTCAAACACAGGGAACAAAGTAGAGGAGAGTTTCACAATGGCTCATACAACCCAGATGACATCGTCTTTCTAACCTCGGCTATGTTTAGTTACGTGTGGAAATCGCAGCAACACTTCTGACGCATGAACAGAGGTAATATCTGCGACTAATGCTTTGTCTTCTTTATCAACGTCAATTACGAAAAGAAAAGATATTTCATATCCTCAGAATAGATATGCAACTAAAGGGTATAAATCTTCCTGACATATACAACCACTACCACTGCTGAAAACTGCAGTAACAGGTGAAAATCTCTACTTTGTATCCTGGCTTCTTACATAACAGCAATAACAGACGTACCAACACCAGCAGCAGATTATAAGCAATCTGGGTTGGTGGAAGGTTCAAACGTTCTTGGTAACCCAATAAAATTCACTCTGAACCTTTTGAGCCACTTGACAAAGCACCTGAGAAAATATTTCTCCCTTCCCCATTGAGGGACGTAATCTTTTCTCATCCTGTAGGCCTCTCTGCTGCGACTCCTGTTCCTGTTCTTCTCCAAAGGAACTACAAAAGGTACTGGGAACATGATGCTAAAGATAGCCACCGTACGTACCAGTCACGTTAAAACGAAAAACGTGAGTAAACAAAAGCACTCCACGCTTTTGTTTTTTGCATGCCATATAAAAAAATATAACAAAGCCAATCAATAACAACAGCCGCGCACAGCAAAAACAAAAGTACAAAATAGTTTCCAACATACCAACCTCAAGTGAGACTGTGAAACCCCCTCACGGTACCCTTCGGCGGGAACACGGCATACGCATGCGCAATATTTAAACGAATTTACGACGCACCAACACGAATTGTTTATGACGACACTAATCTCCAAATCACAAACACTGTTGAAAAGATAATAAACAGAAAATCTGATTTATGGGAAGCGGAAGTAGCTACATACACTTGAGACATGAAGAGTTGGAGAAAGAAAAAGACGGTAGTCTGGGTTATATGGCATTAAATAGAGCCTTAAGAATGAAACCCGGATAATGGACAGACGAGGAGCGCAGAGGAGGGAAGAAGGAACGGGGGTAGGAAGAGGTGGAGAAGGAGGGGGAGTTGATGGTGGGGGGAGAGAGGTACCGGTAGCTGACTGTTATAATAAATATAAATCTCGGCCTCTTCAGGCCTTGACAATCTCTTCTACATCGATATCGGTGGACGGAGATTTAGAAGGTGGGGAACGTAAGTACGGGTGTCAAGGGAAAGTATCGAGTAGGGTCTCCTTATCAAGAGCATAATTCCGAATTATAAAGGTTATCGTGAAACGATAACCCCCAAAAATCCTCTGACCCACCCAAGACGCTAACACCCACGGTGAGAGAGTTTTCTGGACTAAATCGAAGTATAAAAAATGCTCACAAACAATGTAGTACCCGGCAACAACGCTTAGTTAAAATAATAGGCTGAGACCAACTCAAGTCTCCACACAAGATATTCAATTAAAATCCAGACATCAAAATCAAATATAAACGTCGTTTAAATTTACCAGTACGTTGGCAGCGTTATGAAAGCCCAACCGTATCCGAGGGTAACTGTATGGTTGAATCTAACAACACCAATTAACCGCAAGAACATCCAGGGTAAGGAAAAGAAATGTTCATTTTCTTTCTGTAATTCCATCTACTTTCTCTTATTTCCTATTGAACACCATATTCTTTGGAAGCTTGAATTTCCAGATGAATAGGGTTCATCTTCTGAGTAATAATAATAATAATAATAATAATAATAATAATAATAATAATAATAATAATGAAGAGACTGGACGCGATGAGACCTTCTCCATTTGGGATTCTTTTATCCTTGTGTTTAAGCACATAGGCTAACCCTCCACCCCCAACAGCCACCACCGCCCACACGTCTCTCAAAAGATTTCCGTCGAATCGATGGAGCGGAAATTTAAAAGCTAGACATACAGTAGTGACACTGATGGGTAGGAAATGTCGAGGCGATGTAAACATACCCATATAGGATAATAGACTCGACCTCTGTTCTCTGTCCCGGCTAAAAAAGAAAGGTTAAATAAACAATCACCCTGCTACCATCATCCCTAGACCTACCACCCAACATTATTTTACTTTAACTGAAAATAATAAAGATCATAATTTTTCAGTCAAGTCTAGGTGATACGAATCTTTCGAAGTTTATAAGGCAGGTTTTAAATTAAACAAGAAACATATGGCAAAGTGATTCTTAAGAGAAATTGCATGAACAACATAAAACAGTTCAAGGGAAAATGATAATGGAATAAAGACACTGAGACTCACATCGAAAAAGACTATCGCCTCATCACTTTGGGATGATTGATTGATTTATGGTTACTAAAACTAGCGTCGCAACATCTAGGTTATTGACGCCGTAAGAAAAGAGGCTAGAAAAATATTCAGTTCAAGTGGAAAGTTTCATATAAGAAATATCTATCTATATATAAATATCTATCTATCACATATATAAATATATGTATGTATATATCTACATGTGTATATATATATATATATATATATATATATATATATATATATATATATATATATATATACAACCATAAATGCAAATACATATATATATATCTGAATCCAAAGGGCAAAATAGCAGAGACCAAATCAGATCAACACACTGCATACGATGAAAATAAGGAGAGGCCGACGGTCAGACTGTGAGCAGGTAAGACTGAAATCAAAAGATGAAAAATAAACAGGAGAGCGAGGGACTCACCCTAATCTCTTCAAGAGTGACGGAATTATCGGTATATCGGACGAGCCTGCGTGGGTCGAGGGGGTCACTCTCTTTAATTTTGGACGCCAGGAAAAGGCAGACGGTGCCCAGAAGCTGGAGCTGTTCTTTTCGGATCTTCATGAGCGACAGGAAACGGTCCATCATGTTCATGGCGAGGGTGAACACCTCCTCTCCCTGCTGCTCCTCTTGGCATACCTGAGAGCAGAGACCACAGAGACCAAGTGGCATTAAAGGGGAATGGAAGGCAACTTCATATGGGTACGCATGCACATCATTATGAACGGGCATAATATCTAATATAAATCTACATGAAACATAAAGACACCGTATCGTGCTTCTCAATTATGTACACAGGGATCCACAGTAATATAGGCCTACTTGAGTATCAAGACGAAATGTGCCTATATTTTTTATAAATACACATTTCATTTCGATATTTAAGCATGCAATATTACTGTAGATCCTTTTGTGCATACATATATATTTATATATATGTATATATATACATATATATATATATATTATACATGCTTCTCAATTTTATATACACATATAATTTAATTAGAAATGTCAACAGGAGCACGACCAAACTACATGAATAAGGGCAACTGACAACAATACTTATTCAGCACATGACAATGCAGTTACACTAAGGCCATCTCACACAGTCAAATCACAGAGCTGTCACGACTCCCGATAAAAAAAAAAAAAATGAACAAATCACGTAAAATACGCTCCGAAGTGTCTGCTACCTTATTTATTGACTGATTTATAGATTTTAGGCATGCATGCCAAGCGCTGGGGCAACTAAGGCCATTGAGCGCTGAAACGGAAATTGACAGTAAAAGCTTGAAGGGTGTAACAGGAGGAAAACCTCGCAGTTGCACTATAAATCTACTGTTAGGAGAGGTGGACAGTAAGATGGAAGAAAGAATATGAACGGAGGTACAGTAAAAGGAATGAAAGCAGTTGCAACTAGGGGCCGAAGGGACGCTGCAAAGACCTTCAAGTAATGCCCACAATGCACCGCAATATTTGCACTGACGGCACTAACCCCTATGGATGCCACTTCATATAGGATAAATTTCAGGAGAACAATATTCTTCATTTGTACAGAGCTACATGTTAGACAGATTTCCCCTTTAACTGGAAGCTATCATAAGAATAAGTCTACTTCGCGAATACACCACATAAAAAATTGGCGCATCACTTTGCCTAACCAAAGCATAATCAAAAGGCGTTTCAAAATAACGTTTCGGATAATAGTAAGGGCTTGAAAGCTGTTCTAAAGCATTCGCAAATGTCAAGAAAATTTCTTGGAGATACTGAAAATATATATATATATATAAAAAACTAATTAGATATACAAAAACAGGTCCAAAAGACTTTAAAATCGTGCAATTACAACCCACAAGAAAAAAGGAAGTCAGCTCGACAAATGCATAAAAACCAATAAAAAAATAAAAACAAATATACGACGAAATACAAACTCGAGACGGATGGATGGCACAAGACAATAATGACGACATCTTCAAGGTCATACTCCCCGCCAGACAGGTCACCGCCCTTGCAAGACACCACCCATCCCACCCACCCAAGCAAGTTAACAGCTCTAGTGGGGGGGGGGAAGACATGACGGAGATGAAGCATGGAGCGAGGGAGGGAGGGAGGAAGGGAGTGAAGGAGGGGAGGAAGCAGGAATGGATGCAAGAAAAGAAAAAAATAGGAGGGATGTGAGGAGGGAAGTGGTGGAAGAGGGGAAGGGGCCTTTGAGACATCACTAAAAATACACGCCTCTATCAGGGCATAAGCCTCTCTCTCTCTCTCTCTCTCTCTCACACACACACACATATATATATATATAAACATACATACATATATATATATATATATATATATAAACATATATATATATATATATATATATATATATATATATATATATATATATATATAAAACGACATTGCTTACCATATACACTGCCCAACAGATGTTCACCCACACAAGTGCTGACCAGACCCAACACAGCTTAACCTGTCTCAGATCGCCGCCTCTCACACCCTCCGTCTCATCTATCGAGAATTCATCTCTTGTGGTGGTGATTACTTACGACGCAGCTGAAGGCGAGAGGCAAAGCACTCCCCTCCCATTTAGGATGTGACAGTCGGACAAGAAACGTCCGTAATGCAAATCTCTAACGTAAACAAGCATGCCTCATCCAATGCTTACACTTTCACAACGTTAATCTAATCATCAGAACCAGAAATGCGCAATGAGCGGCCCAAGCTGCTGAAGTATAAAAAAGAACACAATCAATCATACAGTGTCACGTAGTTTATTAAATGCCAAACTAACGACGCGAGCGTGAGAAAGAATGGGCATGACAAACATGTCAGTCGCATAACACCTACTTAGAAGAAGGCTCTCACCAAATCACGTGACCAATATTGGCACGTGTAGGGGCATCAGAAGGCAAGAGAGAGGAGGGGTGGAGGGAGGGGGCGGGGCCAGCTACAACTGATGACGGCACCGTCTAATCTTCACACAGGCAACAAACAAACACATCGCCATCATTGGAACTCATGCGTAGAACTCAAAAGCTCCTCTGTTAATTTCCTGCGACTCTCCTCAACACTGCAGAACACCACAATGGAAGAATGCCATAGCATGAGATTAGAGGGGTGATCGTATTCTAATTAATTTGTACAAGGTCGACCAATACATGGTCATTGGGGAGTTACAGACGAGGGAACACCAACTCTAGTTTAGGGGATATGGGAAATGGGGGGGGGGTGTCTGCATGTGAGAGAGAATGAAGGGAAGGGAGGGGGAGGGGAGGGGGAAGTGATGAAGGAGTCTTGTGTTGTGAGAGGACGAGTGTGGATACCCAAATGTTCCCATAACGTGTATAGGCTGCTTAACACAAACGCATGACTCACACCACACCAGTGAGCGGTAACAGTTATTATGTTAAAAACGTCTACTAAAGACGCGAAGAAACTATTCCCAGTCAGGGTAATGAAGAACATCAACAGAAATCTAAGTAAGACGAGAGAGAGAGAGAGAGAGAGAGAGAGAGAGAGAGAGAGAGAGAGAGAGAGAGCTTTACCCTCAGTGACTGAGGCCCTGTCTGGGTGGACGACTCGATTTTTCAGCAGAGTTACAAAGACCAACAGTGATGCTCATCACTGATCACTGAGGAAAAAGTTGTCATCTAGTTTACAAGAGACGAAGATGAAATCTATTACATCATGAGGGTATGTGTCACATTTTATGCAGCCTAACGCCTACTTTTACTATTCACGCGTGCAATTGCTCTCTTGGATTGTAAATCGAATGAATATATTGTTTCTAGATCCAAAGTATTCTCATGAACTTAGGATGCCTAAGTACATGGCGCTATTTAAATCCATATTACGTGTAAAAAAAAAAAAACTAAAATGGTAAAAACCTGACTTACATTAACCCTAAATCATAATTAAGTTTAACTGAAGATGCTAAGATGCATTAAAATGCCCTTGGACGACCTCTGGGATCACATGATGTAATTTCTTTTAAGAATCTACATTACATATAGCTGGAACCTTGGTATTGCCACATCTCATCTTGAAGCTCTTAATGGGATGCTAGTGACGCTTTAGCGCGCCGCTATATTTACATTACTTGGGACATGAAGTGTATGGAACTGGACGCGATGGATCTCACAACAGCCACACGAAAATATTGCAAAATTGTTAGTTTGTGTTTGAGAAGCATACCTGAAGAAATAATAAATAAAAAGCAGACCCAATGGTTAAGAGCATTGGGACATTGCAATGGTATGGGTTCAACCTTTCCAGTGGGCCCCATCAGGTTCTTTCCGTCGCACGAAGGGAGAGGGAGAGGGGGGAGGAGGAGGAGGAGGAGGAGGAGAGGGCAGCATACATAAGGGAGAGGGAGGAGCAGTCAGAAGAGTGCTGAAGGTGGTATTGTTCCCTTATGGATGCTGCAATCCAACACTCTTCTCTCTCTTAATCCTGTTTTCTTTTTCCCAACGCCGAGTCACGTGTATTTAAAAAGTACAATGTATATACCCCCTTCAAGTGTACAGACAAACCGCGTCTTTGTATTGAGAGTTACGGCAATTAACACAAAGCGTGTGGTATCAGAGCCACGGGTTACACGTAACCATTCGCCTACTAACTCGCGAACATTTCAGCCGACTCAAAATGCACAGATAATTCATCCCCACGAAGCAGCCTTAGCGGTAAGCATAACTCTCAAGAGGACTTCGCTGAAATGCACAAACAACGACAGAGCAATCTGGCAGCCAGCTAGACAGCCTCCTCTAAAACGGCAAACTATGATTGCCTAGTCCTCCAGGGACCGACCATCCTGCTGAAGGGGTCTGACTCACTCGCTGCTGGGGCAGGGGCTGGGGCTGGGGCTGGTGCCACCTTCTTTAGTAGTCTTTCGTTATGGGTGGCAGTAGTAATTGCAGTAACAGTCCCTTAGCAGTAGCAATAATAGTTACAGAAAACTGCTGTACGGCCGTCGCCAAGATTCTCTGCTTCAATTATTAACATACTCAAAAGTAGACAACAAAACTGAAGACCACCGACGACAGGATCTTTACTGTTATGAAACAAATACTAGTATCATATTCAAGTCTTTCTCGTTGTGTGTGTAATTCACTACTGCAGACATTTTTTGTTTCCTTATGTCTATTTCTCGCAGGCTATTCTAGAGCTATTCTTCGCAGTCCCTCATCCTCTTCCCCCACCCCTCTTTCTCTTTTTCAAATCCTCAATCAGTATCCCTCCCTCCCTGTCTAGAACCCTTACACCTCCTGCAGACCGAGACCCTGCTGCCGCGGCTGCTGCTGCTGCTGCCCCTGCCTTTCCAACCCGGCCAGCAGACAAAGGACAAGAGGACCTGATCGGAGGGCCACGAGGGGAGGACAGTCATGGTAGCAATACACAGCGACAGACGGACGGAAACCTACTGCCCCACTTTTCTTGAAACTGCAGAAACTAACGGCCTCTTGAGCCCCTTCAAGGAAATATTCATACACAACCACTATAACCCACTAAGACGAAGGGTTCTGTTTAAAATAAATAAAAAAAAAAACAGTAGAGGCAGCCTACACAGATATGGTCCCTGAGAGAGAGAGAGAGAGAGAGAGAGAGAGAGAGAGAGAGAGAGAGAGAGAGAGAGAGAGAGAGTACTGAATACCTTTAAACACGAATGAGTCTCGACGTTAGGTAGTCAGTCGTCAAGGCTCTCTGGGTCTTGCATAACAAACGAGAAAGACGGAAGAGAAAATGGTTGACAGAAATAAGAAAGTGGAACGAGGGTTTATCGTGTAAAGCATTTCTCGGTCTTGTTTTCAAATGCAATTTAAGCCGTCTAAATGGAATGCACTTCAGCCATTTAAAAAAAAGGTAAATGTAAACATAAAATCAACCAATTTTGACATCTTAATTGCTGTCATTGGGAACAACTGGAGTCCCAAACAATGTCAAGTCTTCATGGAGCAAGAAGTGACTGGTATTATATCAACCAAGACTGCAACAAACTAACTGGGTCTAGGACCAATCACAAAAAAAAAAAAAAAAAAAAAAAAAACACGAATAGCTTCATCTTGTGATATCCATTGAGAAAGAGTTCTTAATCATAAGTCTAAAACAATATTACCCAAAGATTATCGTTATCCGATCTGAAAGTCTCATTAATCCGCCAATTAGTTTAATTGCAAGAGACAGTGACTAAACTTATAAATCATAAAAAACACAATTATAAATTCTAGGTTAACGCCAAAACATAAATCAATTATAATTTCATAATTTTTTTAAATACGCTCAAGTACCAAATGACACAACCGACCGGCACTTACAGTAGGTGTGCTAATCAATATACGAGCGCAACAGAATTGAAGAGCAACTCTGATATTATAATAAAGTAATTACCATTAGCTTTCGGCAGATATCTAAATTTACAGTACCGTTAATATACACATATGCAGGCGTTCAAGCGCACACGCACGCACACAGACACATGCCTGAACTCCCTTTTTTACACATTTTTGCTCGGGCAATTTTAATGTCTCACATAGCATACATGGCATGCCTGTTTAAAATACACTGTAATCATCTTCATTCCTTCGTTTCTGTTGGATCAAAGCGTCCAAAGGGCCACATGAAGCCTCTTAACCTTCCCACACTTTCGGCTAAGTGTGCTACGGGCAGAAGCCCGTGTAGGCTCAGAGTTGGATTAATTCAAACCAAAAAAGGAACTACCGTATTCATTTTAACACGCTTAAGCTTTCGAATCCCACATATGAAACTGAATTTATTAATAAGAGACCTAATCAACTTGAAGAATACCAAAAATACAGTAGTGTCCGTGTTTCATATACAAATTACAAAGACGTAATTGTTTATCATTCAAAAGTATTCATCACTGATTGGCGATCACTATAGACGTGTTCTCAGGCAGCACACAATCGGCCACAAATTGTAAAACACTAATAAAAAAAGAAATAAAAACTATATAAGACTCATAAGGTATCACGGAACTCATTCATACTGACAACAAACAAAATACAAAAAAAAAAAAAAAGGAGGCCGTTCATCAAATCACAGATTAGGCCTAATAACTATCAACCAGGTAATGGACCTATAAAACCACTCAGTTTATCGGTCACAAGAGAACTGTGCCATGAGCTCTCCGGAGAGAACGCGCCTAGGTTAAACGAAATAAAAATGTCAAAGATGGTGTTTAACATTATTAAGGATTGCTGTTTAACAGTCTAACGGTCTTACCAATGCAAGGCGTACCTGCTGCAACCAATTTGGCGTTTAAACGAATACAAACTATAATGATATTTTCTTACACATGAATAAATTATCTATTTATACAGCATAAGCTATCCAATTATGATAACTAATTACTGAGGTCTAAGTTTAGAAAAGGGCAGTCTGACTTATGTCACAAAATTAATGAGTAAAAAAGGTGAAAAGTTCATATTCATAAATACTCTGGCAGGTTACAAAATATATAGGTAGATAGGTAGATGATTATTTGATTTCTTGATATGAGCAGGAGAGAGAGAGTACCATGTGAGGGTTTCTTAATCACATACATCATGACGGGAGCGATTATTTATACGGGATCTAGGCCTATGGACCTACACCTACCACCACTGTACTTCTCCGTAGTCACTCTCTACAACAAAAAGGCTAGTGAAAGTGGAGAGGCGGAGGAAGAGGTACAAAGAAAATACTTTGTCAGAACGTGAGAGCATCTTCTGTAGACTCACTTCGGCAGTGAATGAATGTAATAATACTAAGGGAGGTAAAAAAAATAAAGGTATCAATGCACTACTGATATTTGAATTTGACACTTAAAAATCGGGACATCTATACTGGTAAACATCTAAAGTAATTCAAACGGTAAGCGTGGACATTAAAAAATACACACATTCTCTCTCTCTCTCTCTCTCTCTCTCTCTCTCTCTCTCTATATATATATATATATATATATGTATATACATATATATAATATATATATGTATATATATATATATATATATGTATATATACTGTACAGTATATATGAATTGCAATGTCAACAATTAAAACCTAAGTAATAGATTTTCAAAGCACAGCTAAACAAAAGCAGTTCACTATCAACATCATGTTTATCTCTCTGATCTTATAAATAACTAGATAAGCTGACCTTCAAGCAACGCATGGCTCTCCTGAAGAAGCCTGTATATATACAGTATATATACTGTATATATATATATATATATATATATATATATATATATATATATATATATATATATATATATGTGTGTGTGTGTGTGTGTGTGTGTGCGCGCGTGTGTATATACATATTTATATTAAGTATCTATAACAGTGCTACTACAGTATGATATCTACCGAGCTATTCGCGACCTACCAAAAATTAAGATGCTATCTATCAAACAACCGAATTAAGGCGTGTGGCAATTACTTCCTCAAACTATATATAAAACTACTTGATCCCCAGGGGCTAGTACTAAATACGGGGAAACAGTGACTCGCCTACACAGTTTCGTCGTGTTTAGTACTAGCCCCGGAGGGCTCAAATGTAGAAAATGGATGGTAGGTATCATACTATAGTAGCACCTATATAATTAACTAAACTGAGACACTACACCAATTTCCTTGATTACTTTTGGGGTGTCTTATATTTGCTCTCGTTTGGTGCATTCGACGGGTACCATTTATTCGTTAGTTCTCAGTTGTCTTGAATCAGAAAAGTCTACTGTGTCATACTTCTTTTTTTTTTATTATTATTATTTGGAAGATGAACCCTATTCATATGGAGCAAGCCCACAAAGCCCATTAACTTGAAATTTAAGCTTCCACAGAATATAGTGTTTATTGGAAAGAAGTAAAAGAAGGTAGGCCTATTTGGAAATACAGGAAGAGATCGGTTATCAAAGAAGAAAAAACAAATTAACAAATTAATGAATAAATAAAAATGCATGTAAATTATCAAAATTCAAGGAGACATGTTTTAAGGTAGCACGGCACTGCATCTTCGCTTGAACTTTTGAGGTTCCAGTTCCACGACATCCTCAGGGAGACTGTTCCACAGTCCAACGGTGTGAGGAATAGAGGACCTCGAGCGAGGCACACTGACTACATATTAATGCTGCTGCTCGGCAAATCTGGTCGCTCTCGGCAGGAAAAGAGGACCAGGGATCAATTGTGAATATGAAAGATCTGTCAAAGTAGAATTTACGAAAAAATTTACAAACAAGAGACCGCCCGTCTTTGGTTTATTACTGAATAGTTTAAGAGTATTGTACAAGTCTCTTCTCTACTAGATTTTATTCGTGTAACACTCTCCCTCCATTTTTTTTTTTTTTTAATAACTGCATAATGGAACCACGTTTATTTATGAATTTAAGTGTATAGTCTGGTTGGGGGGAGGTGTTTATTTTTCAGTCTTTGTAGCGACGAACGTCTATACATAATCTACAATACCCGATACCTGTTCAGTCACTACCAATGTCAACTCAATTGGAATGACCTGACGAAGTTAATAAAATTTAAAATTCGCCTGTATGGCACGAAACAAGTGATTTCTACGTACGGCAATACAGTGCACGCAAAACAACTTACTTTAGCCTTTGCGCCTTTGCAACGCAACTGTAAATGCTTTGAACAGCAGGCAAACAACAACATTCAGGCACATGGAAGAGTAAACTTTTTACATTATTCTGCTTAGCATCACAAAAACACATCACATACCTTATGACGGCTTAAATTACTGTAATTTAAAAAAACGCATCGAGTAACTTGGTGTCTCATCAAACAAACCTCTGAAGAATGTTTTGCCACATAATTCCCTACCAGGCGACAAACGACATAATTATGCGACTCAAACGATTAAACTCTAGATTACAATACCACTGATGAAAAATACAAAACATGGTAACAAACATCTGGCCGATTTAGGTTCCCATAATTTTCTAAGCTGACAGTACTATGTGGCTCCCGAATAACCTGGCAACAGCGCCTTGGGTCTACTACACATCTCAACAGCTATGGCAATAGCTGAGGATTTCACATTTCTTTATTGAAAAAGGTACAACCAGATACATCAAAAGGTTAGATTTCATTCATTTACAAAACTCAGTTCAACACTTGAGAGTATTTCCCATTTCGCAATAACCGTAGGCCTAAACATACCCTCGCTTAGCAACCATGCGACGAAATGCGACACATCTTGCTCCCTCTAAGCTTTAAGTTTTTAAATAAGCGCTGAATGATCA
Source organism: Macrobrachium rosenbergii (assembly GCF_040412425.1). Taxonomy (NCBI): domain Eukaryota; kingdom Metazoa; phylum Arthropoda; class Malacostraca; order Decapoda; family Palaemonidae; genus Macrobrachium; species Macrobrachium rosenbergii. Next base: position 408,850 of record NC_089744.1, read on the forward strand.
TTACGAATCAACAAATCAGTAAAATGACGACAAAAACACACGTTACTCCGTATAAGATTAAACTTTGAACAGATGTAATCAGAAATAAAGTGGTAGGCCTGTAGGTGACCAAAGCTGTTCCTCACCTGTAACATCCAATGTGCCGCCATCTCCCGCATGTAAGGTTCTACGTCCGTTTGTACGCACGAAAAGTAACTGGAATTGGGCATATATTTCTCCTCGAGGTGTAATAGATTTAATAAAACTCTGTCATCCTTGAGTAACACAGGGTCGAGATAAGCCTTGCACTTCATGTCCAGCTCTACGGAGGCATTTTCGCAACACAAAAGGTCATTTGCGAGGTCCATTTTGGTGTATATTTCGAAAGGAGACTTTGAGGTAATAATAATATTAATAATAATAAAGCAGTCACAATTATTTACTAATATATGAGGACTGGACTTAAGTTCTAATGAACCCGAAAGGTTAGGATGAAGCTAGTGATGAACATTTTGATGGCGCTTTCTTTTCTGTCGTCGACTGCGTTTTATTGCGATAAAATATATTTAAAATGACTAGTTGGATAAACCTTAACAAAATGACACATACACCGAGGAAATATTTCTTTAAACAAAACTTGAGACGGAGTTACTGGCTACGACAACTTTTTCCTCAATTGGGCTTTAAATTAAGAAAGGAAAAAAATTCTTATGTATTTTACTCGTAATACCGTAGAGCACACACGTTGTTTTGATGTAATGAGGTAGGATGAGAAAAGTGGCATCCGTAAAACGAAAATTCACATTGTCTTCAGAGCTCTCGCGCACACTGCACTTGCATCAACAGAGAACAAGGTCGCGAAGGCCGGAGCGAAATAAATGCATACGTTCCCTTTACGATCTCCGGCCTCACTGAATGCGCGAGAGAATAAGTTAGCTCTCGTACTGGTGGACTCGAGTGAATTGTAGCCGCAACCAGACTTCACCTGATAGCTGTCTGTTGCCAAGTTTTAAAAAACATTGACAAGTTGTGAACTAAATGTATATATTTATATGTTTCACTCTGTGCTAGTTCAACAGGTCGGTTATGATAGTCCGCACTACCAATTAAAAGCTAAGAAGGGCAGCAACAGTTATGTAATAACGCCTTAAAGATTTGATGCTTATGACTGGACGAAAATAACAACTTGGCAACTACAGCGGACACCAGATGCGTTCCGCAGAGACGTCGTTTCCATGCCACCTTCTTTATCTTGCATAATTACTTGCTAATCGAATTCCCTCGGGGTATTCCGGGGAGGATGTTTGATGGGAAAGTATGCCTTCCCGAAAACAAAGATGAGAGCCAAAGGCATGCATACACATCATACCATAACCACTTCCTCTGCTACGAGTTACCAAAGGTCGCTATCCACTACATCTTAACTTTGCTTATCTTACGTCGGTATTCGCCATTAAGAGGCAACCTTTGTTTGTTTGTTATATGACATTTGTAAATCGTTTTTAAATAAGCTTGTGTGTGCGTAACGGGTGTGAAACGTGAAACACACAGTCTACTCAAAATAAACTTAAAAGATAGTTTTAGTTCAACAGTACAGCAGCAGCAGTCTCAGCAGGCGGTAGCTGTCAGGCAACAGGAAAGTGAAAGGATGCTGTCTACAATTTTTGATTCCGTTAAAAGTTTTCATTCCGTTTCGCAATTCCAGTTCCTCTTATTTATGATAAGGAGGTGTTTTTCACAAGCATAACTGCGCCTTACTTTAGTTATTACATAAAAAAAAAAGATTCCTCGTACTATTATAATCGAAAAATCTTATACCTATAATGATAATGCGAAGTCGAGCTCGTAACTGAGAACAGGAAATATCTTTTATTTTATTTTTTTTCCTATCTCCCTCTTTTATGAATACGCTAATAGCTGCAAGGTGAGAGCGAGGACCGGAAGGAAGTGGCAAGGAAGTTGTTCCATGCGTTTATTATTGCCCATCAAATGGTCGCGTAAACGGAACTTCCACGCTTGGTTTGCAAGGGCGGAAGGGAATTTTGGTCTTCTTTACACGAATTACAGTGCGATTATATTCGTCACAAAGATGCATTTACTTGTTATTACCGATAATTACATTCATGTGATGCCTGCCTTCTGATTTTGAGTTTTTCATATTACGTAGAATGAATATAGTTGGGTTAACTGTGTAAAAATAACAGCAACAGCTACAAAAATAGTAGAAGCAGTATTTTTGTGTAGAAAAATGGATTAAGGTTGATTAAAGAAACAATCAAATGTGCCTGTGCTAATGGTCCGTAATACAGTTCCTCGGACGAGTCGGTAGAGTTCTCGATTAGAACTCTGCTAGGCCCGAGTTCGAATCTCCGCCGGCCAATGAAGAATTAGAGGGATTTATTTCTAGTGACAGAAATCCATTTCTCGGTATAATGTGATTCGGATTCCACAATAAGCTGTAGGTCCCGTTGGTAGGTAACCAATTGGTTCTTAGCCACGTAAAATAAGTCTAATCCTTCGGGCCAGCCCTAGGAGAGCTGTTAATCAGCTCAGTGGTCTGATTAAACTAAGGTATACTTAACTTTTCAGCTACGTAATCTGTCAAATCGTGGTAAAAAAAAAAAAAAAAGTTTGTCTCTGCTACCGAAATATTATGGCTTTCGTTTTAAAATCCTCGTCTGTTCTAAACGTTTTTATAAGTTGCATTAAAAAAAAAAATCATTATTTTTTACATTTTTACCAGTTCTAGTGTCCTCATATCGCCAAGAATGACGGTAATACAAGAGCATCGAGATGGCAAGTCCCAACGCTAAGGATGTTACGTATAATCACGAATTTCCCCCAAGACGGACTTCAGTTTTGAGTAACTTTAACAACTTTAAGATATTTATATTAAGAAATCGTGGACCATGATGAGGGAACCGCAATTTTACCGCGTCACTGTAGTGGCTCATTCCACGGGGAGAAAATTCAGTCTTACAATATCCGGTACCTTTGTTATTATTCTTGTCATTATTATTAGTCTATTTAACAGGTTCTTTAATTCACAGAATCAATTTCCATTAAAATTTGTTGAGCTCTAAACTGCTTCAGCATTCTTTAGAGGTTTCTTAGTTATTGCTGGAGTTTTCGGCCGGGAGTACAACCTTGAGAAAGGTGTAATAATTAAGAATTCGTTGCGGCAAAGCATTGACCATTTAAACGTTCGTCACATTAAACCGCATAAAGATTAATTTTATGGTACTATCGTTCTCTCGGGGTAAACAGTCATAGGCTGAGACTAAGATCCAGAAGCCACAGAAATCCTTCTAGTTGTTTTCTTTATGAAGTAAATAAATAGATAGTCGAAAAATAATCAACTATAGTTTTGAGCCAGCAGGCGTGTATTGTTCATACCAGGTTGGTTTACTGGGATGCAACGTGGTATTTCCTTATTAATTCTTTATGCAGCTGTATGTGATAAGCATTGAACAGTTCAGTTTTTCTCAGTCACAACAATCCCATCAACATAACACTTTCACAGGTTAGACCCGGTCTGCTCTGTGCTGAAAATGAAGGTCCAGCTGACTCCCCAAATTGATCAGCAATTTTTTTCCTTTTCTTTTTTTTAAGTTGTGTTTCGCTACAAGAATACTACTGTGGAGGGTTTTATTATTGCTATTATAATCATTAAGTACACACAATGCTAATTCTTGTCAATATCTTCTTACGCTAAAAGTAATATACCTGGTTCTCTCTGAAAAAATAGTCCGAATTATTTAAAAAAAGTCCGAATTATTTAGCAAAATCATTAAATGTTAGCAAACTATTAAAAAAGAAACATAAAGGACCACGTTTCGGAAAAAAAAAAATGATTGCATTAACCCTTCTCCCTCTCTTTCCGTTATAGATCTAAAAAAGTGAGAAGGAATCGGAGACTGCAAATTTAGTGTAGCTTCACGCTGTTCCTACAGGTTTAGCTGTCTCTTTTGATAATAAAGACTGGAGGGCTTCTCAAGGTGGAAGGACAGAGATTTAAAAATGCATTCTTGACTTACGGGCAGCATAGGACCCCAAAAGAGGTCACAAATGGTTAAAAAGTGTGTCAGTATCATCGAGTGACGATTCCAACGGTTCCTTATTATTGTATTTCAGACTTATACTTTAGGAGGACTTTAACTTGCACAAACACATAAAGTTAGTATTTCTATAAGTCTAGATTAATATTTCAATAACAATCATTATCATCAGTAGTAGTAGTAGTGGTAGAAGGTGCCGGGTTGGTTGTGCATGCGTAGTCATCCAAATCTTTTCAACATATACTATTTTTTGTATAAGCACAGATGATTATTACTATCGTGAATAGTAATGTTTTACTGGTAGATACTACTCTTGTTAAGCTTCAATAAGACGGGATGGTTTAGATTACAGATTGTTTAATTTCCATAGTACTACAAGCTTTCAAAGATATGCAGTCTTTAAAATCAGGTACCGATGCGCAGGTACGTGATGAAGAAGACTATATATGTCTTTGAAAGTTTGTAGTACTATAGAAAATTAAGGAATCTGTAATCTAAAACATCTTGTGTTATTGAAACCTAACACGAGTAGTATGAATATATATACGAAGTGAAGTTGCGTGGTTATTTGGTTAGTACTGGTAGATGCCTTAGCTAAAGTTTGTTAAAGAAATTAAACTATTCAGAACTTTGTCTCACAACAGGAGAACTTCTGCCTGAATGCTGTGTGCTGTCCTCCCTCCCAGCCGCTGCGCAGACGAGAAACGTCAGCGAATGAAAGAGAGCGGATGATGTCAGAGGTAGAGGACTAGAGGCACGTCAGCGAGAGAAGACGATGATAAGCAATAAACGATCGCATGGCACGCGTGACCCTTCATTTTAACGGACTATAAATAATCTAGTTGCCGTTGGGTATTTGTGCGTTTTAATATATATATATATATATATATATATATATATATATATATATATATATATATATATATATATATATATCTTTGTAGGATAAAGGGTATATCCCAAAAGCAATATCATTTTTTTTGGGGGGGGGAGAAAAACATTGTTAATTGTTCCGACAAAAATAGAGCTGAATATCATCAAGGATACTACGAGATTTTAAGAAATGCAAAACTTTTAAAGATCTTAGAATTAGAGAAAAGAAACAAACAAAAAAAGGCTGCCAAGTCTCTGGATTCCAATTTCCACCTAGACTCTGTAGCTCATTTGATCCCTGTCCTGCTACACAAGACTTGGAAAAAAACAAGGACACATATACCAGCAACTTCATGGGGCAACGTTCAGTGCAATACCTGTGGAAAAGGTAGACAATGAAGATCTTTCAGTGGAAAAGAAGGCATTAACCCTTTGAGAGATAAAGTGCATTTTAACTTACGCACGTCAAGTATCTGATTGCTGAACCTACAGCAAAATATTAGCTGTTATTTGTTGTAATGAACTAAACTTACGTCATGTTGAATATTTGTGCGCATTATTTTATACAAATGATATAGAACACATGACTTTTGTCAAAATGATAATACTGTTTTTTTATCAGCTTTGTGCATTTCCTTTTTCCTCTGTTTAATAAATTTTGTTCTCATTCAGCTTTTACGTTCTAGAAATATAGATAAAGCAAAAGTAATTAAGTAAGAATTTTATGATATGTTAAGATAATAACAATACTTAAAGTTTTTTTCCCCTGTCACAATCACAATCCTGTCGAAACCGAGTATGAATATATACACAATTGTGATGTTTCAACAACTCTAATGCAGTAAGGCATAGGATGAACCAATCGCTACTTAAATATATTTCTAGAACCGCCATTTCTTGATGAAAGTCCACCGAGTAGAATAGGTGGTATATCATAAGCACAGTCAGTGACGGTTAAGTCCACAATCAACTGGTAAAAACGATGTGCCGAAGTTTCTTCGGCGCCATCGAGTTTTCTGTACAGCGTATAATAATGTATGAAACTCTCTATCTGCTGAAGTATGAAACTCTCAGCCACGACCGTGTAGAGCTCAGTTGCTCCCCAGATGTGGTCAAGTGAAGATTCGTCGTCGGCTGGTACCTCCAACAGTGCCAGACACACGATCCATAGCTAACCTTAACCTTAAATAAAATAAAAACTACTGAGGCTAGACGGCTGCAATTTGGTATGTTTGAAGATT
>NC_089744.1:417500-440000 GCF_040412425.1 Macrobrachium rosenbergii
TAACTATTTCTTCATATTTTGGCAATGTTTTAATCATTTGTCCACGAAAGGAAATTGTTATAAAAGAATCTCTCACTCTTTCTTTTTTAATTTTCAAAGTTTTCTGGAAGTTCACGGAGAATTGACATTTTTTTTCTTAATTGGAGACTAATATAGGTAATATACAGCATTATTGAAAACTGCTGTCATTACAGTACAAACATATGGTAAATGTGACTGGTTGGTTATATATATTTAAGAACACTAGGAAAAAGCATTACAGCATCGTAGTGATGATGCGTCTATTTCGGTTTCAGTGGAAACTTTTTTGTACCCGTTGCTTATACGTACGGACGAGCCCATAGATCTTGTGTTTCCTAGTGGTCGTGTTTATAACTAATGCAGGTTCGAATCTCGCCTGGGGAGGAGAATTTCTGTAGAAAGCGTACCTTAAAAAATGATGACATCAAGAAGTTATGAGGGCTTATATTTATAAAATTATATATATATATATAATTTGTGTATATATATATGTATGTATGTATAAGGACAAACTCCACGAAGGAAAGAGAAACAATGGAGTGCTACAAGGCCTTTCGACTTATAGTCCTTTACTTAGCTAAGTAAAGGACTATAAGTCGAAAGGCCTTGCAGCACTCCATTGTTTCTCATTCCTTCGTGAATTTTGTCTTTATTCTTTATATATTCATCACGTTCCATATTTTCGTGATTCAGTTACACACACACACACACACACATATATATATATATATATATATATATATATATATATATATATATATATATAATATTATATATATATAGACTCAAAATATAGCAGAAAGAAGAAAGGTGTTTCTGACTAAATAATTTAAACTGTTTAAAAGAAGGAAAACATGCATCGAGAGAACAAACTTGTATGATCCAGGTCGAACACAAAAAAAGCAGAATATCTATCATAATCTTATAACACTAGACCAATCTTATTTTCCAATGTTGTATAAAACATCTTAGCAATTTCTATATTGGTGCTCTTCAGCTACAGACTCGAATTCTCAGCACGGTTTTGCTTTCGAAGCGCAGTGGAGAGAGAGAGAGAGAGAGAGAGAGAGAGAGAGAGAGAGAGAGAGAGAGAGAGAGAGAGAGAGAGAATTCTTGAAACTAGTCATTGTATGCTTTCTTTTCTGGAGGCGAAAAGGGAAAAGAAAACCTTTTATTGTTGCTCATTTGTTTATGTCAGATTGACACACTCATTTTGGCACTGAAGTGTTTTTTTTTATAGATTTTGACATCACAGTTATACACACACACACATATATATATATTTCAATGATATAAATAAATCTCACAGCAACGCTGCTTGATTTACAAGTTGCCAGGTTCAACTTGTTTCTTTGTTTTTCATTTTCTAAAACAGTTGTGATGTTGCGGCATTCAGGAGGAATGTCGTATCTCACAGATAATAAAGAGCCACCTCGTGCCAGCTAGAATAATTATTTGGCTCAATAATCAGGTTTTCTATTTGTCCAGAGGCGCGTGGAGAGGTCAGCGATTACATCTCTTTGTTGCGCGACTGTCTATCTACTCGTGTTCTTGATCGGAGGACACAATATTTTCTTATTAGTTTGTACAGTAATTACCTCTTATTTCTTTTTTGTCTAATAGTTAATACATCGTTTGTTCTTTCTAGTTTATCGCCGTTTTCTTATTAAAATAAAGTATGGTACTAGCTTAGCAGCATTTCTCACAATGAGTCTATTTGCCTATCTCTAGTTTAACTCTCTCTCCCGCCCCCTACGCCTGCTTTGTCTGTCCCTTTGACGTGACAGGGCCAAGAGTTACATGGTGGCCAGAGCTCTTGAAACCATCATGATTGTCAGCGGTGTCCATTTAGTGAATTATATGTCGTCAACATTATCATAGTCTCGTTGGGTGTAGTGGGTTTTAACGGTTTAGTTGTTAAATCTTTTTTTCACCCATTTTTTTTCTTGTGTGATTTATTGGTTAGGCTCTCAAAGGTTACTGACCCCCTTCACAACTAGGCTGCTAACGTGGCGTAGTAACGCGTCCATCATTAGGTTTGTTTATTAGGTGAATGTGAACTTTATGTTTATGAAGACGTTACACGTAAAAGGGATTAATTTAATTGCTGTGGGGATATAACTCCTTTTGTAAATTACATGTATTGTGAGGCAAGTTCTTTCCACAGAGAAGAGTAGAGATATAGAGTAACGCGTCAAAGAAACAGGTAGAAGTGGTCATTTGGAGGTAAATCTAGAGGGAACGTCAAGAAATGCCAGAGTCAGTGACCTGGCTTTCTTTAATTTTTCTTTGACCATTGACAGCATTCACATTAGACAGCATCACTCCAGTTGCTTCTGCTATTTTGATACCTCTGTTCATTAACCGTTCTCTGAATTTACTTCGAGGTGGAACAATTTTTTTTTTTACCTTCTCTTTCACTTTTTCATTGATTACCTTATTCATCCTTTTGTAAGCCTGTATCTTTATACCTTTACCTGATCTCTGCTATGTAAGTAGACCCCATATCATATCCAGTTCCTATATTCCCATGCCCACAAGTCTCCCTGCTGATACTGTGACACTAGCAAGCATACTTATAAGTCCTATATCAATTTCCATTTCAGAGCTGAATGAACTCATACTGTAGGTCCCAGTGCTTGGCCTTTGGCCTAAATTCTGTATTCAATTCAGTTCATATTTCCTTAGTATTATGCTGAATTAAAGACTTAATTTCACACCTCTCTCTCTATGGCTAAATTAACTTTTGCTTTAGCTAAATAATTATCAGATCCACATCCACCAGTCTCCTTTCTCACAATTACATCCATCTGTTGGCAGATTACCTAGCAAACATTTCTTCACATTTCTCATCTCAAGGATAGTTATATACAGTATATCCTTCACTGGAAATCATAAATTTCCAAACACATCTCCACTTGACTCTTACTGGTCTTATTTAGCCTATACTCCAAGAAATCCACACCATCTCTACCAATATCAGCTACATCAACAATATAAGGCTGCTTCTTTGAATGAATTGTTCTGTTGATTGAACAGTGTCATCAATGTTAGACGGATCATGGAGTTGTTAAGCAGATTATTAAAAGTCAAGTTTGTGCACGAAAATAGCTGTTGGAATGAAAGATTTTGCCATTTCATCATAATGATGTTACATGGGTTTAACAAGTTGGGAGGTGTAACCACAACAAGAGGAACACGGAAGTGAAGTTTACACAGTTGTGGCAACATCTTAATTTCAAAGGAAGTACAATATCGTAAATTGGAGTTTTATGGAGATTCTTAAGCAAAATTAATAACTAAATAAAATTACGGATTAGCGGAAAGTAAATTATCATACAAAGTAACCCAGTTAAAATCAACTAATGAAACAGAAAACTTGAGGAAGTTTGGCATTTATGGTTAGTCGCCCATAACTTCTGTCCCGTGTAAAAACCCTCTCTGTGTTTGGTGACTTTTGAGTGCTTATTTTTGTGTTTTTGTGGTGCGTTGCGCGGATTAAGTAACAGAATGAAAAAAGAAATTCTTGAGTAACAATGAAAAAAGAAATGACTTGTAAATAGGCCAGACTAAACCTACTCTGGAGCCCTGCATAGGCCTAGTGACCCGTTTCCAGCCATTGAGCGAAAGCCCTTTTACCCTGTGGGGCCAGTAATTCAAGGTAAATTTCTAGTTTCGTGGTTTATTAAATTAAGTTCGTAATCCACTGTTGCTTACCGTGTGCTGGAGAATGAAACCTGCTGATTCCAGTGGTTTTATATATTTTTCAAATAACGGTTTTTGGTTATTTCCTTAGGGACGGCCATCTTGGGTTTATGAATTTTCCAAACAAGGAAAATCCCGATGCTAAGAAACAGTCTTTACGACAAAGCATCAAATTACGTTAGAAGTCAATGGGAAACCCATATTTGTGTTCATTTATGGGCCACTGACCTATTTTGGGAAACAGATCTTGGGGTGAAGGGGGTACAGAAACAAGTTTAGCCAAAGTCACATTTGCCTACCAAACATTCCTCGACCTAACTTTGCCACAGAATGCTGCCCGCCTCTGTAAACTGCCACAGGAAGCTGTGTATCAGAAGCAGCAGCAACAACTCTTAGCTTTCACAGGGGACTATAGGCCCAGAACAAAGTAATATGTCCATTACCCATTGTTAATGATATGTTGGCTTAGGCCTAATTTTTCAATTTGAAAATATTTTTTCTGTTAGCTCCGCGCCTGTTTTTTACCTTTTCAGCTGTTTTTTTTTTCTACACTTTTAGGGGTTCTGATACTGGCGGTGCATCTGTTTGTTGTCGGCCAAATGGAATGTCCCTTCGACGTGTTAAGTACTGGCCCCGGGGAGGTTGGGTACCCATACGTTAACAAGTTATTGCACTTGCCGGACGGGATATGAACCGTTCGAAACAGACGTATATACCCGTGCTCTGTCTTGTGAAGATCGCGTATGGAAACCCCTTGCTGGATGGACTTCGGGGGTTAATTACAGGTTAATTAGACACGAGCGCCAAAAATTAATGGCAAATTCATAATTAACAACAAAAAACTGTAGAAAAAGTCAAGTTATAGTGCCGTCGGCGACCATATTTTCTACCATATTTTCTTGTGTTGTAGTGCGTTTTGAATGTTTCTGACATTCATATAAATAATAAATCTGTAGATTTTGAGGTGCTGGATCCCCAACCCCCCCTCTATATAGACCATTACAGTTGTGGTGAACTGCAGCGGGAAATGGGTGTCTTGGATTGGGGAAAACCAAATGAAACACGAAGGCGTCTTCTAACCTAACTTAGGGTGCTGAGTCGTTGCCTGATTGGTTTAACCCCGCCCCTCACCAAATCTAACCTAGGACATTATAAATTTAGTAATGGGGTTGTGACCTTCCCTAACCTACAATATATCGTTTCCTAGCTGCAGGGTCTTCACCATCTTTGACCCCCTCCCCCATCTACCTTAACTAGCCTAGGCAAATGTAAATTAAAATTAATAAGTTTGCAACCCTCCAGCATACCTAACTTAACCTAACCTAGGGGTACAGCGGTTTACAATCTTGCGTCACTTGGAAGTTTTCATGGGAATCAGAACTTGCAGAAGTATCTTGGGGATGTTGAAATACATCCCAATATTTCACCTACATATTTTTCTCCATCCTAAAACCAGGGTCCTCCATAATTGTAGGATACCAAGAGTCTAGTATCTTTAAAACTAATTTGTTCCGAGAATGAATGTCAGAACCTTTCAAAATGCACACCACAAAAATTTCATGTGAAATTTTGTAATACAGATGAAATAAGATACAAGAGTCACACATCTGCACCGAGTTGTGACTGAGAATTGAATTCCAAAATCTCACTTAACTGGTATACTTAGAACAAAAGAACCAATTAGATTTTGACATTTTCCACATAGGCTTCCCTTATTTCTTAGTAAAAAAAAAAAAAATGAAAATATGCCAGCCATCCTTACCCGTTAGCCTATGTACTTTGACAGACAAATCTGATTGGGAGTCCCACATGCTATTCTTTTCCATTTGTTGTCTTTATCTATATTTCACGGGTTTGGCTAAAAACCTCACTGGACCTCCATAAGCGTATGGTTAAATACTATACAGGGCTTCAACAGAAATATTCTCACATTATGATTTCAATGTGTTAATTTTATATAACAGAACAAATAGATACCTGTCACTCTAAAGTTAATAGACTTAGATAATACACTATTGATAATTTTTACTGTAAAGGTAGCTGTTACTTCAGTCTTGGATATGTTCTTCATGTTTCTGTTTTCATTTTTTGGATTGTTTCTCTTTTCTGTGGGCAGATTTCTTTCAGCGCTGATTTGCATAGAGTCAAAAGAGCAGTGCATTTCATCTAGGATTGGTTGAGCTGTTATGATTATTCTAATAATATGTCTTGTGGTTTATCCTTCATGCTTACTCTTATGCAACATGTGATGTGTATTGTGTGCTTCTGATTTTTAAAGGAGTCACTTATCAACCATGCTATGTATGTAGTAAACAGCGATAAAGATTTCTACTAGAAAATGAATAGGCCTGTGCCATGCCTCTCATTCTTGGAGAAATGGAGAAAAAATGATCAGTTGGATTTCAAATTTGACAGGTTATCAGAGAAAAAACTAACAAGGCAGGACAAAATTGCTCAGTAAATATACATTTGGTCCAACTACAAGTTCATTTGAAAATTAAAATGTTGGTGTTCTCATACCTTAATGAGGTCCAGTGAGGTACAGTATAGGGTTCTCTATCTAGGTGAGTCAGGAGAGATTTTAAGTTGCATAACCCGGTGATGTTAGGTAAAGGTGTACCAGTATTTCTTGTATTCCAGTAAGGCGGTAAGGTTTCAAGTCTCATGTTCCGAGATCCATTAAGGTTTAAAGTCATATATCCTTGTGAGGTCTTATGAGATTTGAAGATATCTATTTCTTGAAGTTTGATGAGGTTTAAGTAATAATTGTAATGTAGTGAGGTGTGCTGGGGTTTCAAGTCATATAACTATGTGGGGTTTTAAGTCATATAGTTCAGGGAGATGTAGTAAGGTTAAAAGTCATATAACCCAGTAAGGTTTGGTTAGGTTATAAGTAATATTCTGACCATGACTGGTGAGATTCCAATTTGTGAGATCTGGTGAGGTTTTAAGTTGTAATATAACCCAGTGAAGTCTGTTATAGTGGGGTATTAAAATCATTGAGGTCCAGCGGTGTTTCAAATTTTTAAACCCTTGATGTATAGTGAGGTGCAGTCATATTTTTTGGTAAGGTTGTGAGTCATATAGGCTATCCTGATAAGCTTTGATGAGGCTCCAGGTCATATAACCCATTAAGGTTCAGTAAGGTTTATAGTCTTATAATCCAGTGAGCCCTGACATGGTCTCAAGTCATCAGCCAGTGGGATTGGATGAAGTTGTAAGCAATATATCATGGTGAGATTTTAAGGCATGTGTTATAGTGAAGTCTGGTGAGGTTTAAATCTTATATACCTGTGATGTTTAGAGAAATTATAGGCTATGTGACCCAGGGAGGTCTGTTGATGTTGTATAACCCATGTGTAAGTTTTTACTTCAAAACTAATGAAGTCATATAGGTGTGGTGGGGTTTCAAGTCTTATAATCCAGTGAGGTGAGATGGGGTTTCAAGTCTAATAACCCACTGAGGTGTGGAGGGGTTTCAAGTCTTATAACATGAGGTGATGGTTTCAAGTGATGGGGTTTCATGGAGTTTCAAGTGTAATAGCCCAGTGAGGTGTGAACCAAGTGAGGTTTCAAGTGTAACCAAGTGGGGTTTCAAGTCTTATAACCCAGTAAGGCGTGATGGGGTTTCAAGCCTAATAACCCGTGATGTGTGGTGGAGTTTCAAGTCTTACAACCCAGTGAGGTGTGGTGGGGCTTCAAGTCCAACAACCCAGTGAGGAGTGATGGGGTTGCAAGTCTTATAACCCAATGAGGTGTGATGGGGTTTCAAGCCTAATAACCCAGTGAGATGTGGTGGGGTTTCAAGTCATATAACCCAGTGAGGTGTGGTGGAATTTCAAGTCTAATAACCCAGTGAGGAGTGATGGGGCTTCAAGCCTAATAACGCAGTGGTGTGTTGGAGTTTCAAATCAAATAACTCAGTGAGGTGTGGTAGGGTTTCAAGTCTTATAACAAAGTGAGGTGTGATGAGGTTTCAAGTCTAAGAACCCAGTGTTTGGTGGGGTTTCAAGTATTATAACGCAGTAAGGTGAGGTGGGGTAATAACCGAGTGAGGTGTGGTAGGGTTTCAAGTCTTATAACCCAATGAGGTGTGATGGGGTTTCAAGTCTAATAACCCAGTGAGGAGTGATTGGGTTTCAAGTCTAATAACCCAGTGAGGTGGTGGGGTTTCAAGTCTAATAACCCAGTGAGGTGTAATGGGGCTTTAAGTCTAATAGCCAAGTGAGGTTTGGTGGGGTTTCAAGTCTTATAACCTCGTGAGATGTGATGGGGGTTTCAAGTCTAATGACCCAGTGAGGTGTTTTGGGGTTTCAAGTCTTATAACCCATTGAGGTGTAATGGGGCTTTAAGTCTAATAACCAAGTGAGATGTGGTGGGGACTCAAGTCTTATGACCCAGTGAGATGTGATGGGGTTTCAAGTCTTATAACCCAGTGAGATGTGATGGAGTTTCAAGTCTAATAACCCAGTGAGGTGTGGTGGGGTTTCAAGTCTTATAACCCAGTGAGGCATAATGGGGCTTTAAGTCTAATAACCAAGTGAGGTGTGGTGGGGTTTTAAGTCTTATAACCCTGTGAGATTTGATTGGGTTTCAAGTCTTATAACCCAGTGAGATGTGATGAGGTTTCCAGTCTAATAACCCAGTGAGGTGTAATGGGGTTTCAAGTCTTATAACCCAGTGGGTTGTAATGGGGCTTTAAGTCTAATAACCAAGTGAGGTGTGGTGTGGTTTCAAGTCTTATAATCCTGAGGTGTGATGGGGTTTCAAGTCTTATAACCCAGTGAGATGTGATGGTGTTTCAAGTATAATAACCCAGTGAGGTGTGTTGGGGTTTCAAGTTTTATAACCCAGTGAGGTGTAATGGAGTTTTGATTCTAATAACCAAGTGAGGTGTGGTGGGATTTCAAGTCTTATAACCCAGTGATATAGGATGCTGTTTCAAGTCTTATAGCCCAGTGTGATGTGATGGAGTTTAAAGTCTAATAACCCAGTGAGGTGTGGTGGGGTTTCAAGCCTTATAACACAGTGAGGTGTAATGAGGCTTTAAGTCTAATAACCGAGTGAGGTGCGATGAGGTTTCAAGTCTTATAACCCAGTGAGGTGTGATGGAGTAAAGTCTAATAACCCAGTGAGGTGTGGTGGGGTTGTAGAGTCCCACACAGACCCACACACCGTGCATCTTACCTGGCCAGCTAATCTCTCAACAAGCATCTTTGCGCACCAAGCACACACATACAAGGAACAATACAGATGTCACGCATCCTTTGTACATGTATTCTTGTTTATATTGTTATGTTAAATGTATCATTCTTAGCTCAAGCATAACAATGTTAGTATTCCAGCTCTATGTATCTTAATTTCTACTGTGTCTTGTTTATTGATTTGTGTACATCTTTCTATCCTCCAACAAACACGGTTGTTCTCTTACCTCCATTTTGATCACCTTGTGCCAGGCACTACATTTCCACTCGCAAGAGCTGTTGACCTGTCTGTTTGTTGTTTGAATAAATCAGTAAGTTTGTAGACGCAGCCTCTTACTCACGCCTTCACCACATTGGTGACCCTGGAGATGTCCAGCCCAGCCAGCCCCAACGATGCCAGCCTCTCCAACGACACCATTGCCGCAGCCTCCACACGTCTGACCCCATTCACACACCCCACAACCCAGAAGCTTGGTTCTTCAGGGCGGAGACAATCTTCCAATCAAAGAAAATTACTTCAGCAAGCAAAGCAGACGCCATCCTCGAATTCCTGCTAGACAATGTTTTTGAGCAAGTCATAGGATGGCTCACAGAACTGCAAACCTGTCACCTACGAATCACTGAAGGATCAGCTGAAGTCATCCTTTAGCATGCCACCCTCCCTAAGAGCAAAGAAAATCCTGAACAACATGGGAGCAGCCATAGAAGACAAGCGACCATTACATGTCTACAAGCAATTGTGGCGGCTCATAACGCTATCCGCCAGAGACGGCCAACCCGAGTCAGCCCTGGACCATGTGAGAGAGGTCCTCCGTAGTAAAATCGCACCATGCCTATCGAAGAATTCCTAAAATTGGTTGACACAGTATACATGGTCAATAAGACAGCGGAGCCCACCCAACCCCCATCGCAGAAGCTACCCGACCGCCAGAGATACGCTGACTTCTACAAGACTGCCAAGAGGTCTTCAGAGATGACCTGCAGCATGACTTAACCAAACCAGCAAAACACAACATCAACCAAACCAGCAAAACAACATCCAGCTCCATAAAGAAATGGAAGGCCTGCCAGTCCATGCATGCCTCAGACAGTTACTCCTCAGAGAAACTTTCCTAAGCCAAACAAGTGTTTAGGGAAGTGTAGAATGCAGGAATATGCTAAAAAGACCTCAGCCCATGGGCATAACCCCTCCATGTGGTACCAGAACCTGATGGAACATGGTGCCCGTGCAGAGACTACCGCCAGTTAAACATCAAAACAAAGCCAGATAGATACCCATTGCCAAACATAGCAGATATAACCAACCAAATAAACAGACCAAAGATCTTCATCAAAATGGATCCTGAAGGGATACTTCCAAGTTCCAGTAGCGAAGGAAGATATAGAAAAGACTGTGATTGTAACCCCCTTCAGCACTTATATGGTCAACTACAGCTGTTTCAGCCTTCAGAACGCAGGGGAAACCTTCCAAAGACTTATGGACGAACCACTGGGCGACCTCCCTTCTGCGTGGTCTACGTCAACGACATACTCATATTTAGCCCGATCCTCAAGCAACATCTTAAGGACGTCAAAGGGTGCTGCAGATACTTAAAGAAAATGGACTTGTAGTAGTAAGGGAAGACAAGTGTGAATGGGCAAAGAAAACGGTGGAATTCCTGGGACATCAAATGAGCCCAGATGGCATTAAACCCCTCCCAGAAAGAGCAATTACTACTGCCCAAAACCAACAACAGTTAAAGCAGTACAAGAATTCTCAGGACTAATTAACTATTATCATAGATTTATCCCAAATATTGCTAAAATCGTGAGCCGAATCTACACGTCTTCAAGGGAAACCTAAAAAATTAAGTTGGTCAGAAGTTCAAGATACGTAATTCATTTCTTTCAGTAAAACAAGCAGTAACCTCTGCAGCCATATTAACCTTTCCTCTACCCCATAGGTCCTTCACTTTGATGACTGACGTGAGTAGCACGGTGATGGGCGCGGTACTAGAGCAGGGCACAGAGGATGGTTGTCAGCCGTTTGTGTTCTTCAGTAAGAAGTTAACGTCAGCGGAACAAAAGTACTCCACATTTGACAGGGAGCTCCTAGCAGTCCACAAAGCCATCTGTCACTTCCACCACATGCTTGAAGGAAGGCAGTTCATCATACAAACAGACCCCCTCAACCTTTGGTGCATGCAAACAGACCCCCTCAACCTTTGGTGCATGCCTTCACAAAGACAGGAGATGCATGGTCAGCATGAAAACAGCTTCACCTATTAGCAGTAGCTGAACACTCCTGCACCATCAAGTATTTGAAGGGTTCAGCAGACACCGTGGTGGACGCACTTTTGAGAAATTGCGTCAACACCATCCACCTCGGGATAGCCTATCCCGAAATAGCAGAGGTGCAAAGAGATGGTTTGGACCTACAGCGACTATGGTGGGACCACTCTGCCCTTACGTGGAGCGACCTGTCAACCAGCAGTGGAGAGACGACCATCACCTGCGAAACAAGTACTGGATGCCCTTGCCCCTACCTGTCAGAAGGCCTCAGAAAAAAGGCTTTCAACCTTGCCCACAAGCTGTCCCACCCATCAGGCCAGGCAACCGCTGGAATTTTAGCTGAGCGGTACATCTGGTGGGGAATGAAAAAGGACAAAAAACTGGACGAGAGAAAGCCTTCCGTGTTAACATAAAAAATAACAAGGCATGTATAGAGCGGCATAGGAGTGTTCCACACAACACACCGCTGACTCTCCCACATCCATATCGACATAGTGGGATGTCAACCCCCCTCTGAGGGTTACAGATGCCTGTTCACCATCGTTGACAGAAATACCAGGTGGCCTGAAGCAATACTGATATGGTAACAGATGGCAGAGAGTTATGTGAAACCCTTCATCGGATGGGTCAGCAGACATGGAGTCCCATAGATCATCACAAGCAACAGGAGGGCAAACTTCTGTCCACCTTATGGAATGTCCTCGCAGACAGTTTGGAGACAAAGATAATACAATGTCCTCGCAGACAGTTTGGAGACAAAGATAATACAGTACACAGAAGCTAACAGCATCATCGAAAGGCTACACCGGTCGCTGAAAGCATCACTCACCACTAGATGTCAAGGTGGGAGTTGGAGAAAGGAGTTACCTTGGGTCTGACTGGCCTGAGAACGTCACCACACGCGGCATTCAACGCATCTCCAGCAGAAGTCTTGTGCGGCCAATCATTAACATTGCTGGCAGATGTCTTTCAACTAGCCCAACATCCCCATCCGAAACCCACAAAGCATAAAAAATAATGCAGGCCCAGACAACTTGCCACATGGCCAGAAAAGCGTACGTCCTCAACAAACTGCAGAATGCAAAATTTGCGTTCATATCGGTAGATGCACGCAGAATCCCCCTCTCCCCAGCCTACTTGTGACCATACTGTGTCATCCAGAGGAGACACAAAGCCTACCAAATGACAGTGGACGGCAGAACTACGTGGGTTTCCATCGACTGCCTAAACCCAGCATACTACCTCCCAGGCACCAACCTACAACTGTAGGCATCTCCAAGCGGGGAGTCCTATAGGATCCCACACGGACGTACACATTGTCCGTCTTATCTGGTTAGCAAATCTCCTCACAACGAGCATCTTTGTGTGCGGTCTCTCTGCATGCCAAGCGCGCGCATATAAAAAACTCAGCAGATGTCACACATCCTTTGTACATATATTCTCATTCATATTATTGTTATGTTAAGTGTATCATTCTTAGCGCAAGCATTACAATGTCAGCATTCCAGCAATATGTATCTTAACTTCATTCCTGTCATGTACAGTATATTGATTTATGTACAGCTTTCCATCCTCCAACAAGCACAGTTGGTTGTGCTCGTACCTCTGTTTTGTTCGCCTTGTGTCAGGCCCTACATATCCACTCGCAAGAGCTGTTGACCTGTCTGTTTGTTGTTTGTAAGTTTGTAGATGCAGTCTCTTACTCATGCATTTGCCACAGTGTTTCAAGTGTTATAACCCAGTGAGGTGTGGTGGGATTTCAAGTATTATAACCTAGTGAGGTGTGGGGTTTCAAGTATTATAACCCAGTGAGGTGTCATGGGGTTTCAAGCCTAATAACCCAGTGAGGTGTGGTGTGGTTTCAAGTCTTATAACCTAGTTAGGTGTAATGGGGTTTCAGACCTAATAACCCAACGAGGTGTGGTGGGGTTTCAAGTCTAATAACCCAGTGAGGTGTGTTGTGGTTTCAAGTCTTATAACCCTGTGAGGTGTATTGGGGTTTCAAGCCTAATAACCCAGTGATGTGTGGTGGGGTTTCAAGTCTTATAACATAGTGAGGTGTAATGGGGTTTCAAGCCTAATAATCCAGTGAGGTGTGGTGGGGTTTCAAGTCTATAACCAAGTGAGGTGTAATGGGGTTTCAAGTCTAATAACCCAGTGAGGTGTGTTGGGGTTTCAAGTCTTATAACCCAGTGAGGTGTAATGGGGTTTCAAGCCTAATAACCCAGTGAGGTGTGGTGGAATTTCAAGTCTTATAACCCAGTGAGGTGTAATGGGGTTTCAAGCCTAATAACCCAGTGAGGTGTGGTGGGGTTTCAAGTCTTATAACCCAGTGAGGTGTAATGGGGTTTCAAGCCTAATAACCCAGTGAGGTGTGGTGGAATTTCAAGTCTGATAACCCAGTTATGTGTGATGGGGTTTAAGTATAATAACCCAGTGAGGTGTGGTGGGGTTTCAAGTCTTATAACCAAGTGAGGTGTGGTTGGTTCCAAATCTTATAACCCAGTGAGGTGTGTTGTCTTATAACCAAGTGAGGTGTGGTTGGTTCCAAATTTATAACAAATTTTCAATCATATAACCTGATAAGGTTTAGGTAGGTTGTAAGTCATATAAACAAGGCAGATGATAAGAGGTTTTAATTCTTGTGGTGCAATTTGGAATACCGGTACTGTGAAGGTATAGTGCCTGTTCACGTTATCCAGTCATAACCTATTGAGGTAAAGTGAGATATTATGTACTTGCCTTAGATTTCTGGTAGGGTTGGTACAATAAAGGAGTTCCCAGGTCAAGGTTACTGCATACTTAAGGGCGAAAGAAGATTTATATGTCTACTTGTCTTGAAAAAGTTCAGTGATGTAAGTTTTAGTCTGGTGGGTTGGAAGTCTTATAACCCCGTGAGATATGGTGAGGTTTTAAATCATCCTTTGAGATCCTGCAGTTTTCCAGTCATATAACCCTGTGAGGTACTGCAGTGCAGGGTTTTAAGCGATATAATATAGGTCTTGGGTAGGTTTCCATAATGTATTTTTTTAAACCTGGCAAACTTGCACTTGGTTGCTTGCCGCTGATTGGATGGACGTCCTGTTGTCCGAATCTCATAGTTTTGTTTTCACACTGTTTCAGAATTGTGATTATAAGGTCACAGAGCGGGTTAAGAGCTAAGTTATGTAATGTTATGTAAATACCAGTTGTAATAAACAGAAGTATTAAGAACTTACATACCGAAATATTAACTCGCTCTACGACCGTATAATCACAATTCTGAAACAGTGTGAAAACAAAACTATGAGATTCGGACAACAGTCTACGACCGTATAATCACAATTCTGAAACAGTGTGAAAACAAAACTATGAGATTCGGACAACAGGACGTCCATCCAATCAGCGGCAAGCAGCTAAGAGCAAGTTTGCCAGGTTTGAAAAAATAGACTGTCGTCATGTATTCCGGCGATGTTTTAACTCATATAAACCTATAAGGTTTGTTGAGGTTTTCAGCCCCATATTCCTTTAAGGACTTGTGAGGTATTAAGTTTTATAACCCAGTGAGGTCCGGTGACGGTATAAGATATATGTGTTGGTACCTTTTGTATATGTGCTAAGCATTTTTCTTGTGTGAAAATGAGAATACAAAAGATATTTTGGGGTCAGCTGAAAGTTGTACGAAAGTTAATTTGAGACTAACTCTGTGCAAAGCCCCTCATTTCAAAGAATTTATGCCCTTGAAATATCGATAACTGTACTTATGAAGTGTTCATTTCTAAGAGAACACTTCTTTATAATGACAATACGTTGTGTGATAAGCGTAGTTTAGAATTAGTGGAAGAAGACGGACTAATAAAGTTTAGTGGAAATAGTAGGCTAGTTTCAGGAATCACTAGTTTATGTTTGAGACCTGGCCTAAAGAAGCCCAGGTACAGATATGTCCAGGAGATGGGTAATTGTGAAAGACCAGAACAAAAACAAACGAACAGACAAAAAGATAATGCCGAGCCACACACGAAAATAAAAATAACGAAACAAGTGAAAAATGGCACAGAAATGGTAAGACGATGAGTGGACAAGAAACAAAGTATGCATTCAGATTGTCAGATTGTGTCGATAGACAAAAATGAACATTCTAACCTTATGGCAATGCTAGATTTGACCTTCACGTTCTCGGTTATTTGACGGGTTGCAGGGATCTCTGAGCTGCCAAAAAGCAACCCGGCTTGTCAGTATTCATTAGAGATGAACAGCCTCCGAAAGCAGAGCTGCTACTGTACTTTTTATACAGACTGACCGACATCCCCACTCACACTGACAGTTTGAATCGAGATCGAACGCACTTTTGGCAGAAGCGACATTTGGCTGCTGTTTTTTGTTTTAGGTTTTCTTTTGTTACGTTACGATCATGACATTGAGACTATGATTCCATCATCAGTCATGTTTGGACACCCCTGAAGTGTAGGTTATATTGAGAAATATTTGTTATGTATTCATAATTTTAGATATGAAAAAATAAGTAATGATTTATTGTTTTATAATTCTGTAAGTGTACACACACACACACACACACAATATAGGCTATATACAGTATATATCGTGTGTGTGTGTGTGTACACTAAATAGTAACATCGAATTATAGTTACACTTACATAGTAACATCGAATTATAAAACAATAAATCATATATATATATATATATATATATATATATATATATATATATATATATATATATATATTGATTGTGTATGTATGTTTGTATATGTGTATATAACAATTAACAATACTCTTGCATCACGCGGCATAGGAGGCAACGATTACACACACACACGGAAAACTAAAAGAAGCACCTACCAAGCCAAGAGTTAAAGAATGACTAAAGGAGGAAGGGAGAAAATAAACATATGAAGATACCTACAACGAACGTGGAAAGTAAACAAACTGGTAATTAGGCTATAAACAGGTGGGTGGACGAGGATTGGGTATTTAGTGTAGGTGCCTTTGTTTTTAGTAAAAGAGACTCCAAGTTCCAACACCGTTAAAGGCGTTAACTCCTCGTCCTTATGGGCTGATCCAATAATTTTAAAATCATTTATGTCCAAGCGGGTACCTTCAAGTTTCCGAATGGTTACGAATGTTGGACAATTCAGCATTTGACGTTCTGCAACCCGTCCTGAAGTGACTTCCGGATAAGAACAGAAGCGAACTTTGAGAAGCTTCCTAGTGCATCCAACGTAGGTTCCCACATGATGTCCAGTCTTGAATTGAAGTCCCATGTAAACAGAAGAGTCGCAGGGAAACTAGACCAGCCATGACTTTACCTCTTCATCCTGAGATGTTTGTCGGATCTGGTTCCCCTGCAATTCCTCTTATATATATATATATATATATATATATATATATATATATATATATATATATATATATATATATTTTTTCGTTTTTTTCGTTTTAACGTGCTTTTTCCCATTTTTATATGGGGATATAAATATATAATATATATATACACATACATATATATACATACATACGTACATACTACATAAATACATACATTATACTGTATATATGTATATATATTACATATATATATTGTATATATAAATATATATATTATATATATATATATATATATACATATATATTATATATACATATATTATATACATACATACATATATATATATATATATATATATATATATATATATATATATATATATATATATATATATATATATAATATATACAAACTATATATATAATGTACAAAATGCGAAAGGTTTCTTTGGCGGAGCATAACAAAGCACTTGTTTCATATTTTGGTTCATCTCTTGTAATTCTTGGTTTTAAAATCAAGCACAAGGGAAGGGTCATGAAAATTTTATCGGTAAATCGGTCTTTTTATTCATGAAATGTCCATCGTATTGAAATATCCAAAACTGTTTAGAAGCTCCTTACTTAGTCGACTGTATCTTGCAAGTAGCTTCCAACTCTGCAAAGCTGGCAGTATATAATTCATTTTGCCACAACAAATATTATAGCTTAATGGTTTTTAACTGCACTGCGAACTAGATATTAGATTTTTTTATCTTCAAAATGAACCTTTGTATAGAATCTTACGCATGGGGTTGACTGACTGAAATTGTCGTGAATAATGTTTTGCAAGTCAAGTTTTAGGCTAACATTGCAGGAAGAGGAATTTTATGAAAAATTACTTGCATTTCAAGGAAGCTCATCTGTATAGAACCTAACTGTTTCTTGAATGATAAGGAAACACATACTATTCATGTTTTCATTTGAATCTGATCTGCTTTAGTATTTTAATGATCGTCTCACTGGTAGGGTGAAGGTGGATTGTGGAACTGGTTGACTGTGCACTCGGCTGAAATAATAAGTGCAGTCAGAATTTGCCGACTGAGTTTCCGTAGACGCCCTCGCTAGCTAGCCATTGTCGGAAGGGAGTCGACGTCTCCGGTGCTTCTTGAGTCGAGAGACGCCCAGTGTCCAAAAATAGCTCCCTCCTCCTCGAACCGGCAAAGAAAACCATGAATGAAAGAACATCCCAGCTGTCCGTCCGTCTGTTTCCTCCGCTTTTTTGTTCTTTTCTCTATTTATTCATGTTCTCCCCCTCCTCCCTCTTCTCCCTCCTCCCTCCCTCCCTTTCCACTTCATCCAGTCTGTTCAGGGCGTCATGATCCCCACGTATCCGAATGTCTCCCGCGGGCTCTCATGTTCAACGTGGCACAAGTCTGGCTCGAGCAAAGGTCTGAATGACATCGTTTTTGTCCCGTTCTACGAAAATCATTACTGATGGCGACAGAGGGGGTACCAGAAAGGCAGAGAGAGAGAGAAAAAAAAAAAAACGGAACAAAAGACAGGTTTTATTAAAAGAAAGCGGGAGATGAAGTGTAGCGTATTGAATAGGGAGCGTCTTTGCTAGGTTTATCAGCTGAAATGGGGCACGCTATTAAATAGTGGCGCTGGTAGGTTAAGAGGAGTTGGTTATTACGTCTGAAGGAGCCGGAGAACAATAATGACTGGTTTTCTCGAGAGAAGAAAGCAGAGAAGGGTTGAATGTGTTGGCTAGGAAGCCTCTTGCGAAGGGATTATCTGCTAAAATGTAGCACTCTGAAATGGAGCTGGGGATTGTAATCTGTAAGACATTTTTTGTCAAATTTATGAATTCATTAAGAGAAAGCCTGGCGTTCCTTATTTTAAATACTATCTGGGAAATAAGAGGCGTTTTTTTTTTATACAAGTTGAAGTTATATCGAACAGACATCTGTTCGGTGAATTTGGGGTTAAAAGCAGTCAGTCAGTCGCTCAAAATCTCCCTCGTGTTTTCATATAACTCAAAGAGGATGAAATCAGAATACTTTCAGACAAAATATGTTGTACACGAAACGTATATTAACATTTTTTTTTACTGAACCTCTAAAGATAAGGTATAACCAAACCAAAAAAAAATTTAATATTATTAACTCCGCCAAAAATGCAGTTGAATCCTTATAAAATCAGAATTACTGTTTTTATCCAGTTTAAGTTGACATTTTCTTAAAATGGGCCTGGACTAATGAATCTCTTAGATATTTAATAATTGCGTTAGGAGTACGTGTACAGCTAGTTCTGTAACGACTACTTTAAATTTAGAGAATTGAAATTAAGGATCTGAAATTTCTTGGTTGCTTATAACTAGGAGAATGATTGATCTACTATGATATACTCTTTTTGAGGAGAGAATCTTGGTTTTACCAGCAACAACGTTTTCTTGTCCACTTGTAAGCCACAGACAGTTGTTAATGGAAGATAATTTACTTTCACCTTTGTAATAATTGCAAGAAGTATAACTAACTGTTAATGGATTGTCAAATTCATTTCTTAAGGACAGTGAAGTTTTATTCACCTTCTGAAGACTTTTTTTTTTTTTTTGCTGAATTTTCCTTGTTCTGGAAGGAAAGGTTTTGGTGTTTATGGGCACTTTTCATTTGCTTATAACTAATCTACTGCCCCACTTCTAATTTTTTAGGAAAACTGCCTATTTTCCAATATTTCTAGTTCATATAGCTTCAGATTTTCATCTTGAAGCGTAATCGCTAAGGAAAACTGCTTTTTTTCCATTACAATTTACCCTTTTCCATTATAAACTGTCTTTTTCCAGTATATCCAGTTCATATAGCTTCAGTTTTTATACTGGAGGGTAACTGGGGTTGTAAATGGTTTCTTTAATAATATAAGTTTGTGACTTGCAAGTATTTATAGCCTTCAAAGGTCTGAAGTGATAAATTATTATTTATTATATAAGTTTACCCGACTAGTTCAAGTGTACCGATTATTGTATGGTGCTTTGTCCCTCCTAAACTGCTTCCTCTTCAGATTTCTCAATAACCTGATTAATTTCTTGCTTGGATGAGGAACAAACTCTTGTTTTGGAGCAGCACCCGCCTTTCGATCCCGCGAGCATGCACTGGAACCAGTGTTAATTACCAGTTTCTTTAGCGTACCGTAGTGATTCATTGAGGGTAGCGTGTTATTTGCGATGGTATTTTATACCGGATGCTTTTTTTTTTAAAAAATGCTGTAAAACTGATTTGATAGCAACTGCAGCAAGGAATGGTTGCAGGACGATTCCCAACATGATTTCAGTGGCGGTTTCATGGCTATATGACCTCTGCATGTCCTTTAATTTGACTGTAGACAAGACCCTTCAGCGGATTGGCTGAGTCTCACTGAGAATCTGTGGGTGGTAGAAATTGCAGACTGTGAATGACCTCATGAAGGCTCCCTTTTTCTCTCTCCCTCGCTTGCTCTTGCTCTTGCTCTCCCTCTCTCTCTTGCTCTTGCTCTCGTCCTCTCTCTCTTGCTCTTGCTCTCCCTCTCTCTCAGATGATTTCGTATCAAATGGATTACATAATTTTTAGAATAAACTCTCTCTCTCTCTCTCTCTCTCTCTCTCTCTCTCTCTCTCTCTCTCTTGCTCTTGCTCTCCTTGCTCTTTTTAGATGATTTCTCTCTCTCTCTCTCACTTCGTTATGGATTACATAATTTTTAGAATAAACTCTCTCTCTCTCTCTCTCTCTCTCTCTCTCTCTCAGATGACTTCTTGCATGATTTTTAGTATAACTCTCTCTCTCTCTCTCTCTCTCTCTCTCTCTCTCTCTCTCTCTCTCTCTCTCTCTCTCTCAGATGACTTCTGATTTTTAGAATAACTCTCTCTCTCTCTCTCTCTCTCTCTCTCTCTCTCTCTCTCTCTCTCTCTCTCTCTCTCTCTCTCTCAGATGACTTCTATCACAGGGGTTGCATGATTTTTAGAATAACTCTCTCTCTCTCTCTCTCTCTCTCTCTCTCTCTCTCTCTCTCTCTCTCTCTCTCTCTCTCTCTCTCTCAGATGACTTCGTATCACAGGGGTTGCATGATTTTTAGAATAACTCTCTCTCTCTCTCTCTCTCTCTCTCTCTCTCTCTCTCTCTCTCTCTCTCTCTCTCTCTCTCTCTCTCAGATGACTTCGTATCACAGGGGTTGCATGATTTTTAGTATAACTCTCTCTCTCTCTCTCTCTCTCTCTCTCTCTAGATGACTTCGTATCACAGGTTGCATGATTTTTAGAATAACTCTCTCTCTCTCTCTCTCTCTCTCTCTCTCTCTCTCTCTCTCTCTCTCTCTCTCTCTCTCTCTCTCTCTCTCTCATTTCAGTAAAAATCATTATAAAAGGCCATTTCACAATAAAAGGCTACATTTTAGAGATGCAGTAATAAAAAAAAAAATTGGATGTCATAGGAATGTGTCATGAATGAACTGCAAAATCTTTATTAATTTTCAAACAGTAGACTATGCCACTAAGTTTGTCTGCTTTTATGTAAGTACAAAGTATTAGGGCAGTGTAATTGATAAACTATCATCTTTTCTTTTCCTTTTTTTTTATGTCTGTCGAAATGCTTAGTGCTGCTTGATAGCTAGATAAAGTCCTTTCGATAACCATTTTAAGGGGTGGATTACTTTGATTTTATTGGTAGAATTGTTTAAAATTTAGAATATTAATATTTTAGTTATTTATGTCAGTCATCAGTAGGCTTTGTTGATAGAGTATCTCGGATTATTCCACGTAGGGCCCCAGTCATTTTCAACATTTTTCATACCGTGACCCCTTATGAGTAACTCAATATGACTGATAACCCCCTTTTAAAGTTTTTGATTCAATAATCGTGTAATGTCCAGTACAAAAATAGAACTGCGCTCTAATAAATTTGCTATTTGCATTAAAAAGATATTATCATAACTATTTCTGCTAAATAAGTTAAATTATGGACTGCTTTGGCCTGATGAGGTGTTGCTTCGTGTAACGGCGGTGAAGGTGAAAAAAAAACTCAAACAATAATACCTTCGCTCAAGAACGATCTCGCCACCCCAAGAAAAACGGCTGACCACCCTTCTGGGGGTCGCGAACCCCAGGTTGAAAACCTCTGCCGCAGGCGGTTAGTGTCGTCAGTGCACCTGAAGCAGTGCACTGTAGACATGACTTACGGTACTTTGTAGCGTCACATCTTCCGGCCCTTAGTTGCAACCCCTTTCATTCCTTTTACTGTACCTCCGTTCATTTCACTTTCTTCCATCGTACTTTCCCCCACTCCTAACACTTGATTCATAGTGCAAGTGCTTTGAGGTTTTCCTCCCGTAACACCTTGCAAGACTTTTCACTGTCAGTTTCCGTTTCAGCGTTGAATGACCTTATAGGTCCCAGCACTTGGCCTTTGGCCTAAATTCTATATTCTCTTATGTTTCTGATTATTTTGGGATTTTGCATTTTTGACGCTTCTTTAGTTAGGAGTTCTGACTGGAACAAAATGTAAGTTTCAGTTAATTTCAATAAGTTCTTTTGCGCTCAAAGCTGTACCTGTCATGTTTTGACTGAAGAAGAGTTTTTGATTCATGACGAATTCCCCAATCCAAAGAATAGGTTACCATTAGTTTCTGTCTGAAACCAAACTGCAACAGCCATCAGTCGGTTTTGAACTAAGTTGCCTTATTTTTTCTATTTTAGACCGGGGTCTTATAGACCCAAACCACTAGTGGATGCTAGGAATTTCTAAAACAAATTGATTAGAACTGAATTAATGATATACCGTAATTTATTATGGACTGACTATAAAGGTTTTAATTAATCAGTTCATATATTGAATTCCATGTTGTATTTTTTTATTAGAATTTGAGTGTCGTATCTATTTTTTAACAACAACGGTATTTCGGTGTTGATATTAAATACTGTTACTGCGACCGCATATCACTATTATTTTATTAGCCACAACCCCATACAGTCG
>NC_089744.1:445000-450000 GCF_040412425.1 Macrobrachium rosenbergii
CTTGAACCCAGGATCCAAGTTATCAGAAAATAGGTGTTTGGTCTAGTGCATATACAGTATATAGTTATATATATATATATATATATATATATATATATATATATATATACTGTATATATATATGAATATATATATATATATATATATATATATATATATATATATATATTATTTATTATAATAGATGTGCGTGTACAGAATATGTACACATATTCGTTGGTATTTGTGAGGTAGGTTGAACTCTTCGACTTCTTGTAAAAGGAATAAAAATTGGGCGTAAAAGAGAATTCCTGCAGAGAGAGAGAGAGAGAGAGAGAGAGAGAGACAGAGAGAGAGAGAGAGAGAGAGAGAGAGAGAGAGAGAGGAGAGAGGGAGAGATGGGCGGTGTAGCTCTCCTTTTAGTCTGGGATCTAATGAATGGGACCATAGGTTGCCTAGCATCTGGGCGAAGTATAATATTAAATACGAGTAGGGTACAAACTTCGCTTCCTGATGCATATTTTGTGTGTGTGTGTGTGTGCGTGTGTGGCTTGCGCACACAGGCGATTCCACTGTTGCTAAGGGTGTGAAGGGGATGAGGATAGCCACACAGTTGTACACAAACATTGGAAATTTCGGTTCAGACAGTCCCGCGTTACGTAACTTATATTTAAACGACGCAGTGCTGGCAAGGTTCAGGGGCAGGGGAATGGTAGCGTTCTTAGTCAGAAGGCGTACTGTATGTGGCAGCTTGTTTGGTCTGTTATGTTCGGGATATTCATTGGAAGAATGCATTACAGGAACGTCTATATACTTGGGTCGTTTTTTAGGTGTTCTCGACTTGAAGACTGCGCTTTAATTTAGTTTAAAAATGCAACTTGATCGCCAAATACCGGAGGTTTTGACGTTTAATGAGCAAATTGAAGAAAATAAAACTGTGACCCCACCAAAAAAAAAAAAAAATTCTCTGGGTGTATGGCTCTATAGTCTTGTTTTTCTGCAAACTTAGC
Source organism: Macrobrachium rosenbergii (assembly GCF_040412425.1). Classification (NCBI taxonomy): domain Eukaryota; kingdom Metazoa; phylum Arthropoda; class Malacostraca; order Decapoda; family Palaemonidae; genus Macrobrachium; species Macrobrachium rosenbergii. Next base: position 445,990 of record NC_089744.1, read on the forward strand.
AACGTTGCTGTATTGTAAGCTTACTGCAATTTTGTAATCGTTCACGACTGTCCACAGAAAATACTGTATTAGACCTGGTTTAGTTTAAATGTCTAAAATCCATATTTAACCAATCGTCCAGAGAAATTACCCCTATTTTTCCAAATACAGAATGAGCTCTTTAGTATTTTGTTTTCCATTCCATTCAACTTAGTGATTGAAAAGACTCTAGCATCACGTATTCTTGTTAGAAGAACAGTTTGATGGCTTGATAATAAGTCATTACTCATGTCGCAGATCCTAGAACTAAACAACGATTAGTCATCGCTCATGTCGCAAATCCTAGAACTACACAACGATCAGTCATCGCTCTTGTCGCAAATCCTAGGACTACACAATGAATGACCAGTCATCGCTCATGTCGCAAATCCTAGAACTACACAATGAATGATCAGTCATCGCTCATGTCGCAAATCCTAGAACTACACTGAATGATCAGTCATCGCTCATGTACCTATTGGAATGATAATGAATGATCAGTCATCGCTCACACCTATACAACGATCAGTCATCGCTCATGTCACAAATCCTAGAACTACACAACCAATGATCGGTCATCGCTCATGTTTCAAATCCTAGAACTGCACAATGGATGATCAGTCATCGCTCATGTCGCAAATCCTAGAACTACACAATGGATGATCAGTCATCGCTCATGTCGCAAGTCCTAGAACTACACAATGAATGATCAGTCATCGCTCATGTCGCAAATCCTAGAACTACACAATGATCAGTCATTGCTCATGTCACAAACCCTAGAACTACACAATGAATGATCAGTCATCACTCATGTCGCAAATCCTAGAACTACACAACGATCAGTCATTGCTCATGTCGCAAATCCTAGAACTACACAATGAATGATCAGTCATCGCTCATGTCGCTAATCCAGAACTACACAATGAAAGATCAGTCATTGCTCATGTCGCAAATCCTAGAACTATGTAATGGATGATCAGTCATCGCTCATGTCGCAAATCCTAGAACTACACAATGATCAGTCATTGCTGGTGTGACAAATCCTAGAACTACACAACGATCAGTCATCGCTCATGTCGCAAATCCTAGAACTACACAATGAATGATCAGTTATTGCTCATGTAACAAATCCTAGAACTACACAATAGATGATGACCAGTTATCGCTCATGTAGCAAATCCTAGAACTACGCAATAGATGATCATTCATCACTCATGTCGCAAATCCTAGAACTACACAATGATCAGTCATCGCTTGTGTCGCAAATCCTAGAACTACACAACGATCAGTCATCATTTGTCGCAAATCTTATAACTACACAATGATCAGTCATCACTCATGTTGCAAATCCTCGAACTACACAATGAATGATCAGTCATTGCTCATGTCGCAAATCTTAGAACTACACAACAGTCATCGCTCATGTCAGAAATCCTAGAACTACACAATGAATGATCAGTCTTCGCTCATGTTGCAAATCCTAGAACTAAACAATGAATGATCAGTCTTCGCTTATGTTGCAAATCCTAGAACTACACAACGATCAGCCATCGTTCATGTCGCAAATCCTAGAACTACGCAACGATCAGTCATCACTCTTGTCGTAAATCCTATAACTGCACAATGATCAGTCATTGTGCATGTTGCAGATTCTAGAACTACACAACGATCAGTCATCGCTCTTGTCACAAATCCTAGAACTACACAACGATCAGTCATCACTCGTGTCGCAAATCCTGGAACTACACAATGAATGATCAGTCATCGCTTGTGTCGCAAATCCTAGAACTACACAATGAATGATCAGTCATCGCTTGTGTCGCAAATCCTAGAACTACACAATGAATGATCAGTCATCGCTCGTGTCGCAAATCCTAGAACTACACAATGATCAGTCATTGCTCGTGTCGCAAATCCTAGAACTACACAACTATCTGTCATCGCTCGTGTTGCAAATCCTAGAACTACACAATGGTCAGTCATCGCTCATGTTGCAAATCCTAGAACTACACAACGATCAGTCATCCCTTGTGTTGCAAATCCTAGAACTACACAACTATCGGTCATCGCTCGTGTTGCAAGTCCTAGAACTACACAATGATCAGTCATCGCTCTTGTCACAAATCCTAGAACGACACAACGATCAGGCATCGCTTGTGTCGCAAATCCTAGAACTACACAACTATCGGTCATCGCTCTTGTTGCAAATCCTAGAACTACACAACGATCAGTCATCGCTCATGTCACAAATCCTAGAACTACACAACTATCGGTCATCGCTCATGTTGCAAATCCTAGAACTACACAATGATCAGTCATTGCTCATGTCGTAAATCCTAGAACTACACAACGATCAGTCATCGCTCGTGTTGCAAATCCTAGAACTACACAATAATCAGTCATTGCTCATGTCACAAATCCTAGAACTACACAACGATCAGTCATCGCTCTTGTTGCAAATCCTAGAACTACACAATGATCAGTCATCACTCATGTCACAAATCCTAGAACTACACAATGATCAGTCATAGCTCGTGTCACAAATCCTAGAACCACACAACGATCAGTCATAGCTCGTGTCACAAATCCTAGAACTACACAACGATCAGTCATCGCTCATGTTGCAAATCCTAGAACTACACAACGATCAGTCATCGCTCGTGTCACAAATCCTAGAACTACACAACGATCAGTCATCGCCTAGAGCTACACAACGATCAGTCATCGCACAAATCCTAGAACTACACAACGATTCAGTCATCGCTCGTGTCACAAATCCTAGAACTACACAATGATCAGTCATCGCTCGTGTCACAAATCCTAGAACCACAACGATCAGTCATAGCTCGTGTCACAAATGAGCCAGTCATCAGCTCGCTCATCGCAAATCCTAGAACCACACAACGATCAGTCATAGCTCGTGTCACAAATCCTAGAACTACACAACGATCAGTCATCGCTCATGTTGCAAATCCTAGAACTACACAACGATCAGTCATCGCTCGTGTCACAAATCCTAGAACTACACAACGATCAGTCATCGCTCGTGTCACAAATCCTAGAACTACACAGCTCGTGTATCGTGTCTAAAACCAACGATCAGTCATCGCTCGTGTCGCAAATCCTAGAGCTACACAACGATCAGTCATCGCTCATGTTACAAATCCTAGAACTACACAACGATCAGTCATCGCTCGTGTCACAAATCCTAGAACTACACAACGATCAGTCATCGCTTGTGTCGCAAATCCTAGAGCTACACAACGATCAGTCATCGCTCGTGTCACAAATCCTAGAACTACACAACAGTCATCGTCATCCTAGAACTCACAATGATCAGTCATAGCTGCAAATCCTAGAAAACCACACAACGATCAGTCATCGCTCGTGTCACAAATCCTAGAACTACACAACGATCAGTCATCGCTTGTGTCGCAAATCCTAGAACTACACGATGAATGATCAGTCATTGCTCATGTCGCAAGTCCTAGAACTAAACAACGATCAGTCATTGCTCATGTCGTCAATCCTAGAACTAAACAATGATCAGTCATTGCTCATGTCGCAAATCCTAGTACTAAACAACGATAGTGGGTTAGTGCCTCAGTGCACCTCACTCAGTGCACTGTAGGGATTGCTTAAGGTTCTTTGCAGCGTTCCTGCGGCCCCTAGCTGCAACCCCTTTCATCCCTTTTACTGTACCTCCATTTATATTCTCTTTCTGCCATCTTGCTATCCACCCTCTCCTAGTAATTGTTTCATATTGCAACTGCGAATTTTTCCTCCTGTTACACCTTTCAAACTTTTCCTCCACCTGAGTTTCCCTTTCAGCGCTGAATAACCTCATAGGTACCAGCGCTAGGCCTTTGGTCTTAATTCCATATTCCATTCCTTAACAACGAGTGTTTTTATTTCACGGTAACCAATATTCGTTGTTCGCGCTTTACTGCTATTAGTAATGTCATTTTGGGTCACCCGTACCTTCTTGTTATA
>NC_089744.1:455000-485000 GCF_040412425.1 Macrobrachium rosenbergii
CCTCATGTGGTAACTATGAACCACCTGTATTAGGAGGAGGGAGGAGGAGGAGGAGGAGGAGGAGGAGGAGGAGGAGGAGGAGGAGGAGGAGGAGGAGGAGGAGGAGGAGGAGGAGGAGGAGGAGGACGCCGCACAGACATTTACACCGAGACAGAAAGGCAGCCAAGGAAATTAATATATATAATATATATATATATATATATATATATATATATATATATATATATATATATATATATATATATATATATATATATATATATATAGAGAGAGAGAGAGAGAGAGAGAGAGAGAGAGAGAGAGAGAGAGAGAGAGAGATGCATTGTCATCTATACATGGCGGATGGATAGATAAGTACCGATCTGCGTGAGTAGATGTGTATTGCTCATGAAACTTTCATTTGTCCCTAATTGATAGTTATCTACCGAGGAGTCAGTTCATGCCTCACTCCGTAACATTAAAAACAAGGTCGAGTGTATTTGAAAGACCTTGCGTAAAAAGTTAGTTTTCTTAATCGCCTCAAGTACTACATTAATGATTGTCAAAGACCGGCTTTCACTAATTAGCATGAGATACAAGGCTCCATGTCTGTTTAGTATTTTCAGGAAATTTGTCAGCTCGTGCATGATAGCTGTAGCTGACAAAGTATCGGCGTTCTAGTTGCTGTAATTGAATGTATTTCGCCTCTACAAGGGATCATAAAAAAATTGGCATCGCTCGTATAATGAAGTGTTTTTTCTTTGTTAGAACGGTACGAGTATGTTTAAAAGATTTGCCCTTCTTTTGTGATGTCTTATCAAATGATATTAACGTGAGGTTTTATCATCAGGTTAACATAAGTAAAACGTATCTCATCAAAATTGCTTGGAGGACCCCATTTTCGTTTAGGCCTACTTTGGTATTTTCTCACTTCATTTATTCGGGTTTGTACCGTTTAATTTATTTGGGTTTTTCAAGCTACCCATGTTTAATGGAGCTCTCTCATTGTTTGACAAAAGGTGTTTAGCTTTACTTTCGGCATCGTTTTGTCTCATATGTAAGGGTTTTACCCTCACATTTGCGTTGACACAAAAAACAAATTTTCTTACATATTCACTGCAATCTAATTACTTTCCATCTATTTATTTCAAAGGTTTCAACTTTCGTTTTCATTTGTTCATGTCATTTACTTTTCTGTTTACTACAATTTCTTACTTTTATCTTTTCATTTCTGTAATCTCAATGTCCAACCTCTCCAACTATAACTTCTTGGAGTAACGTTGAGCTTTTCGCCCAATGCCACCTTGAGATCCTTGTACGAGTACTTCATCACCTTTGTTTTATGGATCTCTTCAACTTACTGTCTAACCATCTTTTCGCGAACTCTTCATTTACTGTATGCATGTTCGTGACACATATTTGGCATACCTCCTTTTGCCAGTCACTAACTCGTCTTGCGTTGTCTGTCTACCATGTTATTGACCAGTCTATCTTACCTCACGTAACGTATTCCTCTCATCTTCTTAAGTTATCTCCTTTTTTTTTCCCCCGTAAATTGACGCCAGTTTAAATGATTTAGTCACATCAGCCAACCTCATTGATTGTTTTGTCTACGTTCTCATTTACTTGGGCGTCCATCTTCTTAATTATGGTTCAAGGTTGGAGTGAGGTTTTGATTATGGGCCAACACTGCTTTGTTTTAATTGTTCAGGTCTATACAGTTTATTTTAACGTATAGTTTAAATATAGTGAAATGTAGCGTAGCATTGCTGTCTTGTTTTAAGCCTTGCACAGGTATGTTTTATACGTTTAATTTTCCCTGTACAGTTATAGGCCTAGCATTTGTGGGTACTAGCAAGATCACTCGTTGATGTGACGCAAGCATAGTTATCCTCATATCTCACTTCTATAAAGCGCCGTTGGTCGTATTCCATTTTGTGGGCGGTTAGTAAAGATTGTTAAAGCCTTATTATTTTATGGTGTTAGAAACTAGTAATTGACATTGTCTGTCCATACGGTAAGATTGAAGTTTTTATTAAAGCACTAATTTTGAAATCTTTGAAGATGAAAGACTTCAGACTTCATATTTATCACCTATGCATTATGCATCGATGCTTTGCGGTTGTTCCAAAGCTGTTGTTATGATCGTATAAAAAGTCATACAGGACTTGACTCTCGCCGAAAATTTTGAACTGTACGGTATAGACTTCAAATTTGGTATGCTTAGTCCATTCATGTCAAGGTCATAATTGTAGAGGTCAAAGATCAGATATGAATTGGCTTCGGCCGAGGGCATTGGATATCACAAACTCTCGTTTATAAGTAGATATTACAACAGTATTGCCTAAATGCCCGACAATGAACCTAATATTAAATTGTTTCTTGCGTAAGTATAAATTCAAGAGTCAGTTGTTTTGCTTTCACGTTTTTGGTAGAAGGGATATCTGAAATTAAAATCCTGTATACTCGTTAGCTGATGAGTATGTGTGTTCATAGTGTTCATAATAATTCCGTTGTGGTAGTCCAGTCTCACTAAAGTTTTTGAGGTATTACACGTCCATATAGGTTATATGGTTCCACGCTTTACTCTTAAAACTGGTATCAGCTTGTTTTTATTGCCATTTTTTTTTTTTCGTTAAGCTTAACGTGATTATCACGAGTATGTTAACTTATGAGTATCTTGGTCGTGATAATTGACATTTTACTGTTACGAAGTAATCGAGTGTCCGAAAAACTGAGCGGTTCTTTACTATGCGGTACAAACGCTTCGAATATCATTGGACAGTAGCTGTCTGTCCATTTCCGTCTTTTCGGTATCTGCACGCTGTCAGTGGTCTTTGGAGGAGATCGATGACATGCCGGGGAATGGCATAAGAAGGGTATTGGTGGGGGAGGGGGCCAGGGAGAACGACTTTCCCGCGTTTTTGAGGAGTTCCTTGGAATAGACGGCGGGAAGTTTTGCAGGATGTTGCCATCACAGGCGTCTTATCCCCCTCTCCTCTTTCCCTCTCTTTCTCATCCGGTGATATGCCCCTCCCCTTAAAACCTTAATTATTAGGTCGTGAGATATCCAATTGCTTCATCCTGGCCACTCATAAACTACCTTTCCTCCTTGCGTTGCCTCGACGCGACGAAATTCGAAGTAAAACCTTGATCGGCAGGGAGCTCCGGTGCTGTGCTCTCGAGCCGGCAATTTAAACGAATTCAAATTTTAAATTTCTCTCTTCGCACGGAGGCTTTTAAAAAGGGCTTTCTTTGTTTTGCCTATGCCGTCCCTTTTGCTTACATGGTCCGTTAATTATTTTAATCTCAGCCATACATAAGAGATTTGTGTTAAATTAAGTGTGAAATGTGAGCTTCAAAGAGAAATGTTCCTCTGAAAGCAGTCAGATGACGAGCGTGTGAGGGAGGAGGAGCCGATGTAGAGCCTTGGCAGGCGGGAGTTTTGAATGAATGAATGGCGAAGCAGACAAGGCCAGCTGAAGAACCTCCCCGCCGAGCGAAAACAGTGGACGTTATTGTTGTCATTCCTTTTGGGTTGGATCTTGTAACATGAAATTTCTCTTCCTTTTTTTCCAAGTTTTATTTTTCTTTCTCTTCTACCAGAAGAGTCCGTTTACTTGAACGTGCTTCTTTATTTGATGTTGAGTTTATCTTTATTTTTGTATAGGCTAAGGTTATGCGTTACTGATTTGAAATCCGTATTCGTACGGTACTCATCAGATCTTTTCACGAATTACTGTGTACTTTCATTGAACCAGTATATATATATATATATATATATATATATATATATATATATATATATATATATATATATATATATATATAAAAACTCATTCATTCATTTTAACTTTGACAACTCAGTCATTTGCATTGAACGAGTTCCATGGATGGTAATTAATATTTCCGTATTCCTGAACATTGGGAGGTAGACACGATAGCATTCAAGCAGACTGGTTAACTGTGAAGATGCGATCGAAACATTTTGAAACAACTCGCGTAAAATGATATAGCAGCTTTGTTGCTGGGAGGAAGGTGCCAGCGGTTGCATATGTTTTGTTTTATTACATCTGTCGTGTCATTTAATAGTTTCCGCTGCTCCCAGTACAGAGGACACTTGAGTATAGAATTAATGGAAACTATTGTGTACTCTGTGCCCCAAAATGGAAGGAAACGGGCGCTTGTATACCCTAGATGGCAACTCGATTGCCAGCTGGTGACATTCCTGGCATTTTACACATTATCTTGCATATTATTTCATCCTTTGAGGACCCTAGGCATCAGAGTTTACTCTAATTTATGACGGAAGATGTTTTTGTGCATGAACATCAGAACATGCCAAGGGCACATGATAACTCTCCCAGTGCTTGTTATGGCGCCTATGGCTGGTAATGCCTGCAATTTCGGGTTCATAAATAGTCTTGTCCTACAGACACTGGGTACGTTTTTGTTGAAGGAGCCCTTTCTCCTATTTCTAAGGAAGTTCGGGTTGGAGCACGTGGTGTTCCGTTCGTAAGTTCTTCCTTTTTCAAATTTACGAGGCAGATTTGATTCAACGACGTTTTTTGAGAGCATGGTAACACTTTTTAAAAAATAATTTGTTTGTATTGTTTTTATTAATCTATTTAAACGATAAAGTCTGGTAAAGTAGTGTGGTATACTAGCACCTCGCAACAACTTATCAGTGTTGCAGTGTTTCTATTGTTTTAACCTCAGACGTTTAAAATAGAATAAATTTTGTTTGATAGTTTTTATATTCTACCGTCCTGAAGTGAAGACACTTCTTATAATTGTAAAGTAATCGCTGGAATCAGAAGTTAAATTTCTCTTTTTTTTGAGGCGTGGAGAAGTTGCTTGTTAAGCTTGCACATCATCTTAAGAAATCTTTAGAGGTGATTCTGTTTTCTGTAATTTTACATTTCTCTTATGACTTGAAAAATACAGTAATTAAAAGTCGCTGGTCTCACTACTAGAAAGGCAGTACCTAGTTGAACAGAACCAGGCTGCTATGGGACAGAAACTGCTGGTGGAGATCATGTAAGGAAAACTCAGTTACAGCCTATCGCGTGTAGGAAGGCAAAAATGATTAAATTGATTTGGATATCTTCTCTTTAAAAGGGATCGACCATGAACCATTAACTGCATTCATATAGCCTAATTGTGATAATGCATAGTCCACAACATTGAAGGGATTTCGGTCATGAGTTAATTTGAACTTAGTGCAAACAAGGCAGAAGTTTACAATATACGATTTACAGGATGCCATAGAATAACCGGTGTTGCCCAGGTTTAAAATTAGCCGTAAATGGCCATTAATTTTCCTTAATAAAGGTATATTCAGTTTACTAAACTACTATTGTTTGTTCATTTCCTCGTGAAAGTTACCTTCCACATCGGAGTGGCAGAAGTTTCTGATATGTCACAGCTGGCTAGCATGAACGTCATGACGGTGACAACCTTCCAACTATAATGAATGGCGCCAAATTCCTCGCGGTAAGTTGCGCAAACTGCCTAGCGGGAGTTGACGATTTGCAAACTGCAAACTTGACGATTTGCAAACTGCTTAGCTGCAGCCTTTTGAGGGGAGTTGACGATTTGCAAACTGCTTAGCTGCAGCCTTTTGAGGGGAGTTGACGAACGCACACAAACAAACTTTCTCAAATATAAATTCCCCCGAAGGTGGGGGAGGCGGTTTAGTGCTGTCAGTGCACCTCACCCCAGTGCACTGTAGCATTGCTTGGTTCTTTGCAGCATTCCTTCGGCCTCTAGCTGCAACCCCTTTCATTCCTTTTATTGTACCTCCGTTCACATTCTCTCCCATCTTACTTTCCATCTTCTCGTAACAGTTGTTTCGTAGTTACACCTTTAAAACCTTCTTTTCTCTCAGTTTTCCTCTCAGCACTGAATGACCTCATAGGTCCCAGCTCTAGGCTTTTGACCTGAATTTTTTTTATTCCAACTTAAATATAAATAAGATAGACAACTACATTTCATATGAATTTCTCCAGTTAGTAATTACAAAAATTACATTTTTAATAATGAAATAGTTTCCAATATCTGTCATAACATGAACGACTTTGTATTTCAACCATGTGCATACCATTTTTAGGTTTATGTAATAAACAAAAGTTTACGATTTGAGTTTTGTTAGTTTTAGATAGGTGCATATCCGAGAGAGAATAATCAGAGGGGTAACCATGCAGGTTTGGATGGATTTTTTTTTTTATAGGCCCAGCTATTGAAGCGTGTTTCTCTGCATGAAATCTATAGTTGCTGCACTAGCAATCTTTCAAATACTGAACTGCAATCTTTCAACTATTAAACTTTTACGGTTTTAACCAAGTCCATTGGTGTCACGTTTTAAAAAAATTGCTTGAGGGAGTAATTTTTGTTTTAATTTGGAAATAGCATGTTCATATGAAATGTTTTTGTAGGAAATTGATAATGGCTTAATAAATTCAAGCTTAAAAAGGCATCGTAATCCGTGTTGTAGTATTGAGTTTGAAGCTCAGTAAATGAACCCCCATCATTCATCTTAGCAAAAGATCATGTATGAAATGGCGTTATGTTTAAAGTTACTAACACAGCGGCTTTCATTTCTGCACAGGGGGATTTACACTTTGGTATCATATGATTGTGGACCCAGTGACTGTTTTTCTGAGACATTTATGTTGCTGTTGTCAGGTTTGCTTCAGAATACAGGTAAAGGTTATGCTTCATGGAATTTGTTTTGTTATTAGATTTATTTTTCTGTCAGAATAAGGGCAAACAGAACGACTGTCAGACGTTTTCTAATTGCCATAGCGATAGTACTTCTCATACGAAATCATAGGACTTGTAAAGGGAGATTCATAGGAATTTCGAGTTACTGTAATGTGCTGTTTTATTGTTGAGTGTTATTTTGCCGTCGAATTTAGTAATTATATGTATTCTGAAGTATGTGACAAGTCACAAATGATGGTGTTCAGCAAAAGTGTTTTAATAAGTACTTTGAATTCGTAAACGTTACATGCCATGGATAACAAAAAGAGTCTTACTTAATGGATGAAAAGTGTCTGCAGTTACTGAAAATTGCTACGGCTGCAATTTTTCTTTCTTTGTAGTGATGAAGCTAACAGATTTATCCCCCCCCCCAGTGGCGGGGGTGGGGGTATTGGTTGTGTGTTAGTGCACCTCGCACGGCACACTATAGGCAATGCTTAAGGACCTTTGCAGCATCCCTTCAACCCGTAGCTACAACCCCTTTTATCCCTATTATTATTGTTTCTGCATGTGAATGCGGGGTCTTGAGTTCATTGGCACAAGGAGGGGGGAAAGTCGCATCTGACCATGCTTCCACATACAGCAGTATCATTCAATCAATCAATTACACAGGTAATTATAAGAGAACATTTCAAGATAATGACAAGAATGTATTGACAGTTAATTCAAGGTTGTGGATCCTGATACATTACAGCAATGAGTGATTCTTGAGAAAACACTTGATAACAATTGCTTTAAAAGAGAAGAAAACACAAGCATAACGTGAGCCTGCACTACTGAAGGATGACCGACGGGATACGTGAATTACTTCTATGGGTGAGAGGGCCTTCTTGGCACTCAATGCAGGAAGATTCTACCAGGACACGCCCGTCTTAGCTAGCGCGATGAGAGCATATAATCTGGGCAGAATTGGTTCACAGCGTCAGGTCGATCTGCAATGATACCTTCGAGAGATTACTTGGTGAATGGATCTTGGCACTGAGGAGCTTCTGCTGAAGGCAGGTGATTTCTCTCTCATAAATATTCACAAAAGATACGCAAAGAAAAGCACAATAATAACACTGCATCAATGCAAAATAATCGTCAACAAACGGGTCACTGATATCACCCAGGTATAGAAAAGGAAGATATGATGAAAATTAGTAATAGAAGAAGGAAAGGTGACCTGCAACCTCAACGTCTCACATTGCCTTGTCCTCAGGGTCGTCTCCATGGGCTACTGACGACGGATTATGACACTCTGGGGGATGCTAGGTCGAGAGGTAAAGGCGGGCGAAGGAGGGAGGCTGTCTACCTCTCGTCTGGTTCTCTTGGAATCTCTATTCGGTCTCTGTTGTGAGCGGTGAGCGGCTCCCTTTTATGAGGTCTGACCCATGGGTCACAGATGCATGATGGGAGTTGGGGCCACGCAGTAACCACTTGGCTTTGCACCTAAATTTCTGGTGCCAAACCCTGGAAGACCCGATCAGTCCTCTCATTAACTTTCTCCTTGCTAATGGTGTCCTCTGGCTGTGCGGGTGTCCGTTAATATGCTAATCCCAATACGAGGGTCCTGTGAGAAAGGAAGAGAGAGCAAGAATCACTGTTTTCAAGAAAAAGAGGAGTAAGATCTGAGGAGGGAGGCTATTAGATGAGGAATAGGGAAACTCCAAATCTGAAGGATCTAGTTGACCTGACAAATAAATTGTCTGTGCTGTTTGGTTGTTCGTTTTATTCTAATTTGATGCAAGTCGACTTGGTTTGTACAAGATATGCATGTGCAATCATGCCGTCTGCATAATCTTGTAGCATAGCTTCCCCAACAAGTAGACATGTTACGCCTTTAATTGGCGAGCACGTCTGCCTCAGCAAGTCACTTGCATCAGATTACTCCTCGTCTTACTTTATTCCTCTCGGATGTCTTATTCAGTTAAATCAACTTTACTAACTTCTGCACTGACATTAATGGAATTACGTTAAATGCAGAAGGGGTTGACTACTCTCGATAAAGTCTTAAGATCATCAGTTAGTTACAAAGGCAGCAGTTGCAAAGTATTTAATTCTAACATCTTTATGAAGTTACACTTTTATGTTAAGTGCCATTGGCAATGACTTGATCAGTCATCAAATACTCAATCGTGTGATGAAACTTAATCATACAGTCTGAACTAAGGTTAGTTGGTTAACAAAATTTATTAATTATTTTGTTAGTTCAGTTACATCAAGGTTGAAAATTCATGCTGTTAGTTTTGTCTTGAGGAGGCATCAATTTGGGAGTACTGCATGGGCTTATGTTAAGGGGTGCCACAGTATTCAACGCAGCAGGCACTGTGCCATGTGGTATGAGTACCCGGGAGTTGAAGGCTCACAACGTTTGCGATTGTGATTTCGTCTGGTATCAAAGAAAAGATAGCATCAAGGAAGGAAGTAATCTCAGGGGTTACATTCAGGAATGGGAGGCTTGGGCACTGATCTCTGGAAGCAGGCCAGGCTACTCCATGGCTCTGGGGTTGTCGCTTAGTGTATGGATAGAACATCAGCAACCTTATTGTCAGCGCCCTTGATATTCTCTATTTTTCAGTGATAGTCCTGCAAATCTGGGCACCAACACATTAAGTGCTTATTCTGATTTCTGAATGTAGTGAGATACTTGAGGGGGTTATGGTCCGTGAGAACGGTCAAGGGAGATTTATGATATGCATGGTAAGATGCAAAATGCTTCATAGCGAGGAACCCAAATTGGCAGAAGAACTTGATGAGGCCTTCACAGCATTTTTCAAGCTCTTGCTTCGCACGGGAATGGCTTCTGGGTAGCAGGTGAACCTATCGATGATTAGGCGATGAGTGTTGCCGCTTTTGCTCTGGATGCACCCTTGGGGTGTATAATGGTCGAGGAAGATGTCCTTAAATGGGATGCCAATGGAGGGTATGTTTCTCATGGGTGCCTTGGGGACGATTTCATTTGGACGTCCAGTGATCTGGCATGTTGGGCACGAGGATATGAAACCCCTCACCGACTTTCTCATGTCAGGCCAGAAAAACTTCCCCATCAGGGCCTGCAGAGTATGGGTAACTTAAGTGTCCTCCGATCCTGTCATTAGCCAGTTGGAGGAGCTTTGGCTGAAGGGTGTGAGGTACTACTACTAGCTGATAAATCACTTGGGCATGCTCGTGCTGTCCCTGGGTACCTGGTAGAGTATGTCGTCATCTATCAGGTAGGTGTCCTTCACAAGATCCTGAAGTTCCACCTCTGTCATGTGGGCATCAGTCCGGAAGCGTCGTGGGTAAGGGTTTTCTTTCTCTGCCCTTATCAGTTCCTCCCGGCTCAGACCTGGGGCGGAAGCATCTGCCTCCGTGATGAGGAGAGCAGGTGCCCCAGTCGGGTTGGTAGAGGCTTGCCGGAGTTGGGTGGGGACAGCGGCCATGGCAGCAGCACAAAGGCAGGACTGGCTTGGAGGGGGTCCGCTGGGTCGCTGGAGCCGGGAGAGGGTTCATCTGGCAATGGGGCAGGTGTAACTGGAGGCCGAGCCAGTTCTGGATGCTTTGGCCCAAGAGGAGAGGCCAGGTTGCAGCAATTGACATAACCACCCTGAGCAGGTGTTTTTTGCAGGCAGATCACTGGTCGATGAACTGCAGACGCATTGTTGGGACATCCTCAGTTCTGTCATTTAGCCAGCCCATCCTCGCTTGTTCATCTTTGTTGATAATGGCAACCGGGGCACCTGATCCTTGGAAATGATGTTGACAGATGTACCCGTGTTAACTAGCTGAGAATGGCGAGAAGCTGTCAGGGGGTGCGATAAGCACAAATGTTCTGGTTGCCCCTTCAACAGGTTGGTCACCAACGGCAAGATTTACTACTACCTTCAGTGGGGAGTACTTCTTGCATCCTTGGAAGGTGGCAGATCGATGGCCCTTCTAACCACAGTCTATGCAGAGGGCGTTGTGGTAAGACCTCGTAGGTGCGGTAGCCGGACGGACCTTGAGGAGGACATGGCAGTGCTGGGAGCAGACTTCCCATGGGAGGGGTCCTGTCAGCTTGCTTGAAGGGTTGCTTCAGGGGCATGTTGGCCTTGGAATGGCACTGTGAGAGAGGTAGAGAGAGCGAAAATCACCATTTCCAAGAAAAAGAGGATTAAGATCCGAGAAGGGGGATGGTATTAGACGAGGAATAGGGAAGCTCCAAATCTGAAGGAGTTAGTTGACCTGACAAAGAAATTGTGTATGCCCTTTGGTTGTTTGTTTTAATCTAATTTGAGGCGAGTTGACTGGCTTTGTACGAGATATGCAGGTGCAACATGCCGTCTGCATAATCTTGTAGCACCATTATTATTATTATATTGTTATTTAGTAGATGAATCCTATACATATGGAACAAGCCCACAGGGGCCATTGACTTGAAATTCAAGCTTCCAAAAATATGGTGTTCATTAGGAAGAAGTAAGAGGAAGTAAAGGGAAATTCAGAAAGAGATTCCACTTAATAAAAAAATTAAAAAATAATAATAGATAAATAGATAACAATGTATTAAAATGCAAGAAGAATAGTATTAGGGTAGTAATGCATTCCAACGGTGTGAGGAATAAAGGACCTCTGGAACTGAGAAGTTTGGTAGTGAGGCACATTTACTGCATATTGGTGCTGCTGTTCAGTGAATCTGGTTGCTCTCGGCAGATAAAGGGGATCAGGGATAAACTGTGAATGTGAAAGATCTCTGTTTAAATACAACTTACGAAAAAGTGACAAAAAAGAGACCATCTGTCGAGTCCAAGTCATAACTGCTATTATTAGGAGACAGAAACCTACCACCACGAACCACTCTATCTAAAAGAGAGAAATCTCTGGCAGAAGCAGACATCAACACTAGAGAACAGTATTCCAGTAAAGGAAGTATGGATGACCTAAAACAGGTTGCATTGATTTTATCACTACTGTATTATAAATATATGGGGCCTTACCAACAATACCTAACTCTCGTGTGACATTTGCTGAAACTTTCATCAGATGTTTTTCAAAAGTTAGATATGAGTCAAAAGTTACACCTAGAATAGTTAAAGCTTCAGACTCATTCAGCAAAGTTCCATCCACCTGAAGGTGATGATGGGGTGGGAAATCTTTATGAGATCTGCTAATCAATAGTGTTTTCATTTTACTAGAGTTTAGCCTCATACCCCACTGATTACACCATTCCCTGATCCGGTCTATGTCCCGATTGAGGTTGAGGGCAGCTTCATTTCTCAAAGGTGGAGACTTTACTACACCCACAAATGCTGTGTCATCAGCAAACTGAACAATCTTGTTTTCCAGGCCAACAACCATGTCACTTATATTATTGTATATACTAAAAATAACAGTGGACCAAGAACACTGCCTGTGGAGCTCCAGACACAATAAGTCTTGGTTCACTGAAGCTCCCATCCACAGCAACTCACTGCTGCATACCTGTAAAGAAATCTTGAAGTAATCCTAAAACATATCCACCCACTCCAAGATTCTGAAGTTTATAAATAAGTGTCTTGTGATTTACTAAATCGAAAGCAGCACTAAAATCTATTTGAATTACTCTGCACTCAAAACCCTTATCAAGGTTCCCTTGCAAATGGCATGTCAAGTCTAAAAGAGCATTGCAGGTACCTAACTGCATCCTATATGCATATGGACTATCAGCTAATAATCCTTTAAGATTCCACATACTTTGGAACAGGCACTGTGTTACTAAGCTTGGGCTCACCCACAAAAATACTATGTCCACATAGAAATAAGTAAAATCTAATAATCTTGGGAGACAGAACCCTAGAAACTTTTTTAAAAAACAAAGGGAAAAAACCATTAGGATCTTCCCCACCCCAGCTATCAAGACTAACCAGAATTTTCTTAACATCCCTGGAGAAGGACATCCTCAGCTGATTGCTTAGATTCAAAAGCTCGATGAAGCGGTTCAACCTTGTCCCAAGGGCCAATAACCGATCTATCATCATCTGTTCGTAGTGGCGGAATGGAAGACGAGCCTGGCCCAAAGATAGGTGATGCCAGTTTGGTCTACTATAGATGAGGCTGAGTATTTCCTTAAGTTTTCTTTTCAAGGAGTTATTGTAATTCCTCCGGGCTGTATGGTAAGTTCTATTCGCAGCACGGCTATACTCAACAAAAATGGTGTAATTTTCATTTTTATGATTTTGTCCCCGTGCGTTGAATTTGGTCTGTTTGTCATGGTAGGTTCGTCGGCATGTATCTTCAAACCCTGGTTGGTCATTTGTCCTAAATTTGATGACCTTTCCATGAACCTCCGTTCATATTCTCTTCCATCCATCTTACTTTCTACCCTCTCCTAACAGTTGCTTCATAGTGCATCTGACTGTGAGGTTTTCCTCCTGTTACACCTTTAAAACCTTTTTACTCAGAATTTCCCTTTCAACGCTGAGTGACCTCATAAGTCCCATTGCTTGGCCTTTGGCTTAAATTTTATATTCCATTCCATTCCAGATATATTCCTTTACGCAGCGACAAAAGTCAGAGGAAGATTATGGAACTTAAGTAACATACAGGAAAGCAAATCTTCAGAGGTTGCCTGTAGAACTCAAGGGACTCGCACACCTACAAACAAAATGCCGAACGACCAAGTTATTAATGGTGAGAAAAGGTATTTTCTCTAGAACCTTGGACAGTGAGGTCTGAAAAGTCTTGCTGACGTCGAACATTCCTGCTTAAGCGAATTCTGAGGGTCACGGTAGGGAAAGTGTGATTTCGTCTAAGAATTAATCCTGTTGACAGTTTTTTCTTTCCTAGGAAAAGTAGTACTGAAGGGACAGTGAATAGAAAAGGCAGCGCTGAAATTAATATTGAAACTTACTGGTGCATAGTTTCAGTTTCTAGATATAGGAGCCATAACACCATTGTCTCGGGATTCAAAGTGCTTACAACTGCAACTTTGTCTTGTGTGGGGAACGTAATTATCTTGCATACTATTTACGTGTATTTATGTGCTGTTTATTTTGCCTTGGAATGTTTCAAAAACGCTTTCAGCGCACACTTAATTCTTGAATCGTTAGGTGTTCACAATTGAATAGTAAATTCAGTTTTTCGTTTATGATGTCACACATTCTAGACATATTCATCTTTCATAACCAAATATCCATCCAATTTCGTATCTCCAAAGTTCCAGAAAACAAAAAGTCGGCTGCAGTGTGTTTGTGATGATTATGCTCCAGCGCACCAAGGCGTTTATTTTTCACGGCCTTACTCTTGATAGCAAGTGGCTCTGTTGGAGATAGCTAAAGCTCTCCCTTTGATAGCAAAAGGTCCTCTTGCTTTGTGTTGTCTATCATCACCGATTTCACGGCACTGTCATAATCTTCATCATATCTAATCAAACATTTTATCATGTCTTTTACGTGGTGTGGGGGAGAAGATAGTAAGTCTGTGTTCAAGTCCATGTTACCGGACAAAAGAGCGGAATGGTCTTGTTCTGTGGTATAATGAGCTAAACAAAGCAGATTGTCCAGATTGTTCACAGTTTGCCGTTGGCTGCTGGTGGCACACCAGCTTTATGTTGTGTTTTTTCTGGTAATCGCTTTAAATCATAAAACTTGAGTAAGTTCGTTTCAGTTTGTCCTTGAAATCTTGAACAGAGATGCACGTGACTTAGACAGTATGAGAGCGTGCCCAGTTGGGGGGTAGCGCCGTCAGTGCACGTCACACGGTTCAT
Organism: Macrobrachium rosenbergii; assembly: GCF_040412425.1. Taxonomy (NCBI): domain Eukaryota; kingdom Metazoa; phylum Arthropoda; class Malacostraca; order Decapoda; family Palaemonidae; genus Macrobrachium; species Macrobrachium rosenbergii. The sequence goes on from NC_089744.1 coordinate 469,429, forward strand.
TGCAGCATCCCTTCGGACCCTAGCTGCAACCCCTTTCGTTCCCTTTACTATGCCTCCATTCATTTTCTCTTTCTTCCATCTCACTTTCCTCCGTTTCCTAACAGTTGTTTCAACACTATTTTCGTCGCTGAATGACCTCGTAGGTCCCAGGGCTTGGCCATTAGTTAGATTTCATATACTAATTCCGAGATAGAGAGTGCGTCTCTCTCTCTCTCTCTCTCTCTCTCTCTCTCTCTCTCTCTCTCTCTCTCGTGTAAGAAGTAGAACAATTTTTGTCTTACCGAATATTATAGTGCCATGAAAATGTGTTCAAGAAGAGCAGGTGCATGATAGATGACTTATCCCTTCAGCGTATGATTCTTAACTCATTTTTTCGTTTGCATATTGCAACAAGATGAGCTTATTCATGTATAAAGTGTTTATGCACCGCTACATGGTGGATATGATGTAACTTCATATCCTCTTTAAATAGCCAGTCTTTACGTAGTCCGGGAAACTTATGTCATTAGGACAAGTGCCACTTGCTGTATTTTCTCCTTACTCTGTCTTTAGTGTTTCCGTAGGACAGAAATGAAACGATATCCTTATTGAGGTTCTCGCTCGCCTCCCTACTTATTTTAGGTGGGTTGGTAAAAATGCCCAGCTTGCAAAGTGAGCGATCATTTGGCCTAATCAGTGAATCATGTACAAGGTGGCCAGTTGACTGTTGTGCGTTGCTCGTATGGCAAAGAGAGAGGGACCCCGTAGAGGGGGTTAGTGCCGTCACTGCACCTCATGCAGTGCACTATAAGCATTACTTAAGGATCTTTGCAGCGTTCCTTCGGCTCATAGCTGCAACCCCTTTCATTCCTATTACTGTACCTCCGTTCATAAACACGTTCTTTCTACTTACTTTCCACCCGCTCCAAACAGTTGATTCATAGTGCAACTGCGAGGTTTTCCACATGTTACACCTTTCAAACTTTTTCACTGTAAATTTCCGTTTCAGCGCTGAATGACCTCATAGGTCCCAGCGCTTGGCCTTTGGCCTAAATTCTATATTCTAAAGTGTGAGAGAGAGAGAGAGAGAGAGAGAGAGAGAGAGAGAGAGAGAGAGAGAGAGAGAGAGAGAGAAACTAACCATGGTCATTGCTCCGGCAAAATGTATTCCATCAAAACGGCGGCGTTTCTAGGCTAACCGCTCCCCCCCCCTCCACCCATTCACAAAGTTTTCATGAGATATTCTCCATATGGGCGAAGGGGCAGAGTAGAGGAGAAGAAGTAATTACCATCCATACAAGAGTAGCGCCTCTTTAATCTTAAGTAATGAGTCTTCGTCTGCAGTTTTGTCTTTCCGTTTCGGAGATAGGATACGTTTTTGTGGCATTTCTTTTCGTACTTTTCATACCCATTGCATGTGTGGGTATAAGGTTGCCTCTACCCCGCCCCCTCCCCGTGTAAGGGGTAGTTATTTATTTTGCACATGGCGCATCTGGGTTAAGTATATAGAGCTTAATTTATATGGGCGTCAGACTGGCTGGTTGGCGCATGTGCGTTGCTGGCATGCATTGTTCTTAAATGGTAAAACATAGAGTCTTATGAAATCATTCTTGAAATGGTGAAATATAAGATTTTTTTTAAATACCTTAGAAATGGTGAAATATAATTTTTTATTTTTAAATAATAATAATAATAATAATATTATTATTATTATTATTATTATTATTATTATTATTATTATTATTATTATTATTCAGATAAATCTTGTTCATATGGAACAGGCCTCGAGGGACCATTGACGTGAAATTCAAGCTTCCAAAGAATATGGAATTCGTTTGAAAGAAATTACAGACGATAATAGGCAATATAGACAGAAGAGATCAGTTTTTAGAAAACAGAGATAAATTAACATATAAATAAATAAATAAATAGCTAAAGTTATAAATAAATTTATAAATAATTAAAATGATAATAATGATGAAAACCCTGGAAAGGCTTCAGTTGTTGGGATCAAAGTTAAGGTGGAAGTGACACGAAAATATAAATTCAAAGCACAGTCAGCAAAGACAAAACAGCACAGATCAATTAATATTAAAAAGGTAACAGAACCACTATCAGTCGTAAGAGAACTATCCCTTTCCAAAGAAGGAGATGGAAGCCATCTCATAATGAGAGATTTTAAAGCATATCTGTTTTTCTTTGCCTTACAGAAAGGCAGTCTTGACTCGTGATATTTAACTTGCTTTCTATGTGAAGGAGAGATTAAACGGATGTACAGGGGACAAGAAAATAAAATAGATCTTGGTATCAGGGAGATCAAGATTAAAATAGTTGTCTTGACTTGTGATATTTAACTTGCTTTCTATGTGAAGGAGAGATTACACGGATGCACAGGGGACAAGAAAATAAAATAGATCTTGGTATCAGGGACATCAAGATTAAAATAAAGAGTTTTATTTAGTGGACCCCCAGTCTGATTTTTTCTGTTTAGAAAAATACGAAGGAAAGATGAAAAACCAATTACAGGTATAAATGGCGCTTCAGTACCAGCGAGAAAGGACTGCAAAGTTTTGGAAGGTGGTCAAGAAAAAGAAAAAAGTAAAAGTATTCAGCTGCACACAATAAAGATTTTCAATCAAGTGATGAACGGGGAAGCAGAAGTAAGTTAGTTACAAAACAAAAAGAAGACAAAAGCTGGTCCAAATCAGTGATAAGAAGCTAACAGAAATTAGGAAGATTTACTATTGCAAGTGAGAGAAGTGAATGAGATGACATAATAGTCTTAGCGAGTCCTAAGAAGCTGTAGATAGGTCGGGTCTTGGTGCTTTAGCAGTGACTCTTCGAGCTAGGTTTGAATAAGAAATATGATGGGTGCATATTATTATGCTGCATTTTAAGGCAGTGATGTGAAATGTTGAGCCTTTAAGAATAAGTGTGTTACTTTTCATAAATAAGATCTGTAACCAAAAGACATGTTAGGGCTCCCCATATGTGGGTAGTGCCGTCAGTGCACTTTACCTGGTGCACTGTAGGCATTACTTAAGGTTCTTTGCGGCGTCCCTTCGGCCCCTAGCTGCAACCCCTTTCATTCCTTTTCCTGTACCTCTGTTCATTCTCTTTCTTCCATCTTAGTTTCCACCCTCTCCTAACAATTGATTCATGGTGCTGCAACTGCTTTGAGGTTTTACTCCTGTTACACCTTTAAACGTTTTTACTGTCAGTTTCCGTTTCAGCGCTGAATGACCTCATAGTTTCCCAGCCCTCGGCCTTTGGCCGAAAATTTTGCATTCCATTCCATTCTTATGCAAGGGACCCCTTCGTAAAGCACTGAGTGCTTTCGTGCTTTTGCCGTGCAGGTTTCGTTTCCTTTTGGAATTGATCTTCAGTCGCTTGCACACGTCTGCCTCTCTGTTGCTCTTTACTGGTGCTTTATTAGCTTTGCATTGTTACAGTGGCGTGCCATAAAACGAACCGTCGATAACAAGAAGAAGGGAAGGGCTAATGTCGATTGCTGCTTTGATAAGATTTATCAGCTGAGAGAGGGAGGAGAGTTTAAAAGTGCAGTACGGGCTTATCTGAGTCTGGATTTGTTTGTTTTCTTGTGTCGTATGTCAGTTATCAGTTTTGCTTTAATTCCTGCTTACCACACTTAAGATTTTTGACAGTTCAAATCCCGATTTCAGACTGGAGACCGTTGTTTTAAATCTCTCCAAGGGTATTTTGTTTCATTTGATTGCAACTCTCTCTCTCTCTCTCTCTCTCTCTCTCTCTCTCTCTCTCTCTCTCTCTCTCTCTCTCTCTCTCTCTTTTTATCTCAACCTAGCTGATTTTTTGGAGATGCAAGAATTTTCATAGAGGTTCCGACTTTCCTGGCTTCCCAGAAGAGGAGATAACCTACCGCATTCTTAACGTCCTTCCGTCAAATAATAAGATTCCGTTATCGCTTCGTGTAAAGTTCTTGTTATGGTGTCGGTTTGGATGAGAATCTTTCCGTCTTCCTTCAAAATATTCTTCTGTCACACTGTTTGGATTTGACACGCATGGCGCTGTCCGTTTCATGTCGGGTTTAATGGAAGATATACATTTAGTCAGTCTTGCCTTATGTAACGGAAGCTCTGATGTTTTTTGGTTAGATTTAGCATTTCGTTCTTTCTAAGGAAGAGATAAGGGTGGAAGATTTATTTTAGTGCAGTTAAACCCTAGTTCATCCTGTTGTGTGGTGTCATGCGCATTATGCTTGTACTGGACATCTCTCCCTCTCACAAGCTGAATTTCAGAATTTTTCTTATGAGGTTATTCATTCATGTTAAATCGTGTCGCGAGTCTAGGGGGCAGAGTCGTCATCGATGTCAGAAACAGCTATAAAAATAGAACATGAACAATGGCAAACGATTTTGAATGAAATCTAGCCCTCTCATTAGCGTATCGTGCCTGGCCACATCACAGCCCAGATAGTCTTTAACTTGGCTTGCCTTGGAGCGGCCCTTGAAAAATAACACCCGGGATAACATATCATCAGTCATTCATTTCGTGGTCTTGGATTCTCCAAGTAACAAGAACTTTTTACCGGTCAAAAGTCCCACCTTTGGTAAAATGTTCTTAAAAGAACGTTTTTGCTCCATCTGGGTAAAAACCAAACAAACCGGACTAAGAGTATAGCCTCCTTGTTGGTGGTAAAATTAGTTAAAATGCTGGATGACTTTAACTAGAATGCTGGACAGCGCAAAGTAAAGGACGCAATCTTCTGCAAAATATATTGTTTAGCGCAAGACCTCTATAAACAGGAGAAGAAAATGTAAGTTATAAAGTTGACCAACATTTCAGAGGAAACTTTATTGCTATCTGGCCAGAACTTAATTGCATGGAACAGTGCATCGATAGTTCGATTAAATTCCAGTTTCAACGCCAGTTAGAGTGCTTTGCTGTCGTGCTTATTAGCTATCAAGTCGCCACAAAAGAAACTGGCTCGAAATAAAGTGGTTTTTATTGTTGAAAGATTGCAGTGCGTTACTGAAAGACACGACAGCCATCACACAAATCTTTCAGGTTGGAACAAAATATTTATGGAACTTCAGACAGACTGAAAGAGATAGCCATTGCTATTTCGACAAGGAAAAAGAGATGAAAATTCTAAGGTCAACCCTGACAGACTCGTAAAGTGTTCCCATGAATAACCACTGTATACTAGAAATCAAGCAGTCTCAAAAATTCTCTAAATTCGAAAACCAAGCAGAGAAGATTAAGCAATTCTGAATATAAGAAATAACCTTAAGTTTTTCTTTTTCACAAGAACGTGCGGGTTGTTAAACGAAATGGCTGCATTCCTCGATCTAAGCTGTAGTGACCTCCCTAAACTGCTTAGTGTCAGTTTCTTTGAAGAAATGAAAGGAAATGAAATTGTATGGTATGTAATTAATTCAGCAACAGAACATGACAATTTCAATGCATCGTAATTGAAAACATGCAAAAAGAATCGTAATCAAAATCAGTCAATCTTGAACGTCTAAAATTTATTAGTTAAGCTATCTCACGAAATCGTACTGGCCTGTCTTTATCTTACCTTATTACTATATTTGATGATATCCTACCTTATTACTATATTTGATGGTATCCTACCTTATTACTATATTTGAGGAAAATATCATATAGATGACAGTCTCCTCCCAGCTAACCAACAAGGCTTCGTTTAGGCGAGGTCTACTTCATCTAAGCTGATCTGTCAGAGTCGATAACCAGAATCCTGAAGCCAGGCTGTAAAATGGGAGTGATCTGTTTTGGTTCTGATGAAGAATTTAACAGAGTTGGTCACATCCTATTAAGCAACAAGGACAAAGAAACGCAGATAGGTGGATTTGTAGGAATTTGGCTACAATCAGCGAAATTGAGCACTATCCAACCAAGTCTAGGTCTTATCGAGTGTTCCACAAGGGACAGTTCTTGGGCTGGTTCTCCTTATCATAATGATAAGTGATATTGTTAGCAAGCTGCGAAGCTCGTTTATGTATTTATTCTCTGACTGTTCTCAGATTAAGCAGCAACAGAATTTTTAGAAATTGAAACTAATTTGATGGTATAGTTTTCCTGTGGTGCAGAGAAATAAGGCGATCTTCACTGGGATAAAATTGAACACAGACTTTGATAACTAATGAAATTTCTTTTCCTATGTTTACTCAGAAGGAAAGGGTGCTTATGATAAAGCCAAACCTTTGAGTCATCTTTTCTGACGACTTAACACGGTCAAACAGTACTATAGAGTGACAGAATCGTCGCGAGCTGTGGTATACGCCTTGTGAACCGAGATCGCTTTTAAAAGGTTATCAGTACCATGGAATAGTTTATGCACTAAACTTTTGACCTCCGTAGCGGGGTAGTGCCGTCAGTGCACCTCATGCGGTGCACTGTAAGCATCACTTAAGGTTCTTTGCAGCGTCCCTTCGTCCCCTAGCTGCATCCCCTGCCATTCCTTGTACTATACCTCCGTTCTTCTTCTTTTTCTTCTGTTTTCCTTTCCACCCTCTCCAAGAAACATTCTTTCACAGTGCAACAGCGAGGCTTTCTTCTTGTTCCACATTTAAACCCTTTTCAACTTTCAATTTCCCTTTTAGCGCTGGTTGACTTCATTGGTCCCAGCACTTGGTCTTTGGCTTAAATTTAAATTGTATTCTTATAACTTTTGATGCCAGATAACGTAAAATCATTTATTTTATCATTCACTAAAATGGTCTGCCCTTCAGACTACTGCTTAACCGCAGTACTGAATGGAGTGCTATAAAATTTCACGAAAATGTAGAACGCTTGCTTGACCTCTACTAAAACTAATGAAAGTACGTAACATCAGCGTAGTTACGAAAGCAATGATGTGCATCAACAAGGTCAATTTAGGTTTGGTCTCAAATTTGCTTGCCCATTCATTAAAACCACATCACCACACACTTTAGAATTGGTGCTCGATTCTTGTACCTCATCCTACACTGCGACCCATAGTGCCGTCAGCTGCAACCTCTTTAAGCATTTTTTTCTTTGCACCCTGACCCTTGTAACCTCTTTCATTTCTTTTACCGTTCATATTCTCCTTCTTTCATCTTGCTTTCCACCGTCTCCTAATAATTGTTCCATAGTGCAACTGCGAGGTTTTCCTCCTGTTACACCTTTGAAACCTTCTTTATTCTCAGTTTCCCCTTCGAGTACCGAAATGACCACTGTATACCATACACCAGCTGTGTTGCTAGTCTTGTCATTCGCTCGCTCTGCGCCTAACCCAAGGTCTATAGACCTTGGCCTAACCCGTGGAATATTGTACCTCGCTTAATTTTAGCCATCGCTGATTAACTAGCGCTCACATTGAAGTTCTGTGCTGTCTTGGCGGACGAACGGAGATGCCGTTTCTGCAACCTCAATACAGGGCGCAGTTCTGACTCGATCTGGCAATCAAAGTTGGACACGGCATTGCCTTCAGCAGCTATAACAGATTGATATGTTCAATTTTACGTTGGGGAAGGCATCCATGCGTGAATAATACCCCTTCCTGCCTCACCTATGTCCATCGGAGGGTTCAACCGTTTACAGGTATTCTACAGGCAACCTCTAGGTGACCAGTCTCCTTCGTCAGCCTTGTACATTGCCATTTTCTCAACGCCAAAATTAATAAAAAGGGAAAAGAATCGCTTGGTAACGTTGGCCATAATATATACGCGAGTCTTGATAGTTGATTGCGCCTTGGATAAATTTCAACTGCTCATTTCTTGAAAGCGATTGAGAGTATCATTTCAGTAGTTCATTAGGATAAAATGCCTTTGTCCCCACATGTAATCCTCGATTAATTCGATGTTGCTTTATAAGATATGGTGTATTTGTCCTTATAAAAAGGACCTGGTTATCCACATTTTATTTGGGTTTATTGTTTTCCTCACGGAGCTTTCTATTTTGGTCACATATGCTTATCTGTAGGATAAATGGCAAAATCTTGATAAATAGTCCTGCATATTGGCTAGGATTGTTCAAATTTCAATCATTACGATGGACTGCTATGAACGGTTCTTGCATATTTTGAGGGTATTTTCGAAGATTTTTTAGACATTGGTGCGTTAATACGTTGGTTTGTTTTTTTTTTTTTTAAATCATGTTTGCAGAATTTCCTTAAAGTTTGAGTTAGTTCCAAGTGACGTTCTTAAAATGTCCTTGGAACCATTGTATTCAAATCACTGCTTTTAACATTAAACAGTCCCCTTCAACACAGAGTGGTCTCAGAGACAACAATGTGGTTACTGCCACATTTGTGATTAATGTGTTTACCATGGCGTAGTAGATTGTCAAATAAAAGGAGTCCATTCATAAGGATATTTATATCAAACTTGTTGAAGTAAGGTTTTAATTTCGAAGAAGTTTTTAGTAGTTTCAAGTTTTTATAGTTTACGTATAATTCCCGTACGAGTACTGCTACTATGGGCGACGGTGTTTGATGGAAACCCTTGGTCTTAAAATGCTGCCGAAGAGTATTACACGGAAGTCATTGAGTGGGATTAAGATTAATGGTAATGTAAAGAGTCGTGTGCTTCCCCCAAGTTGTTCAACGGTTCTTGCATCTGTTGTGTATCAGTTATCCCTTTGTTAGGCGGTTCAGTACGTTATTTCTTCAGTGGCTGTTAAGGAGGGGATTTTAGAGGTAGCGTTGGTTAATCAAGTATTTGAGTGCGCGTTCTCTCTCTCTCTCTCTCTCTCTCTCTCTCTCTCTCTCTGTGCGTCAAAGCGGTTAATGCATGCACTCTGCAGTTAATGCTTTCTCTCTCTCTCTCTCTCCCTCTTTCACAAAGAGGTTAATGTATGTACTTGGTAGTTAATGCTCTCTCTCTCTCTCTCTCTCTCTCTCTCTCTCTCTCTCTCTCTCTCTCTCTCTCTCTCTCTCTCAAAGCGGTTAATGTATGCACTGGCAGTTAATTCTCTCTTTCTCTCTCTCTCAGAGCAGTTAATGTATGCACTTGGCAGTTAATGCTCTCTCTCTCTCTCTCTCTCTCTCTCTCTCTCAATCTCTTAATGTATGCTTGGCTCTTATGCTGTTAATGTATGCTTGGCAGTTAATGCTCTCTCTCTCTCTCTCTCTCTCTCTCTCTCTCTCTCTCTCTCTCAAAGCAGTTAATGTATGCACTGGCAGTTAATGCTCTCTCTCTCTCAAAGCAGTTAATGTATGCACTTGGCAGTTAATGCTCTCTCTCTCTCTCTCTCTCTCAAAGCGGTTAATGTATGCACTTGGCAGTTAATGCTTTCTCTCTCTCTCTCTCTCTCACAAAGCGGTTAATGTAAGCACTTGGCAGTTAATGTTCTCTCTCTCTCTCTCACATACAGATTTGGAGTAGTTATTATTTTCTAACTGGTTGAATATGGACGCTTTTTCTGAGCAGAAACACTCTTAACTGGTGCTGCTTACAGATCCAACATTTTGACTAATGTTTCCATTCACAGCGAATCTCACCTCTGGGATATCTTACATCTCGGAGATTAGCAACACGGCCATCCATATCCGGCTTGCGGGCAAAGGCCGCACTCCTCCCCCAGCGAGTGAGTGAGCGCTTCAAGGGCTCTTCATGCGTAATACTCTGTTGGCTTGTTATGGCGGAGCAAGAGAATAACAGGCGCTCTTCAAGCTCCTTTTGAAAGGAATGTCTCAAAACGCCAGAGAGCGATAAGGTCTGGCCCTCCATTTTTGTTCCGACTGAGTCATTATGCAGCAGCGTTTCCCATGTCCGTTTGTCTAAGTAAGAGCGATAGGTGCTTCAGCTGGCCAGGGGATCACGATTGCTCTTACTGTTTCGGATTTCATTGACAACATTAGGTACGCCGCTTTTGCTTGGGAAGGACACGGCGATCGCTGGTTCCACAGGGATTTGTGGGCTACATTAGCCAAATTTTAAGTACAAACCATGTGAATTAATATTCTCTCTCTCTCTCTCTCTCTCTCTCTCTCTCTCTCTCTCTCTCTCTCTCTCTCTCTCTCTAAATATGCATACGTCCTTGCATTTTTATACACTTGCATGTTATCAGTTCCAACAGCGTGACGTATTTTTTTCTTTTAGTTTTCTTCTGAAATTGATTTTGAGATCTGTTCGTGTTTGCTAACCCATTCGAAGCAGTCTCTCTCTCTCTCTCTCTCTCTCTCTCTCTCTCTCTCTCACATCTTTGCATATTGTTATATTTACCTAACATCAGTGACAGCAGCGAGACGTATTTTTATCTTTCTGTCCGTTTCTCGTTAAAATTGAATTTGAGATTTAATTATGTGTTTGCTGACCATTCGAAGTCTCTCTCTCTCTCTCTCTCTCTCTCTCTCTCTCTCTCTCTCTCTCTCTCTCTCTCTCTCTCTCTCTTAGTACATAATTGTTTATATTTTTTTTTAGTGTTTTGCTTATTTATGTTTTCGCTATTCTAGCGTTACTGCACTGAAAAAGACCATCTAACATTAAAAACACATCTTCATTCAGAATTCCTCTCATTCATTGTTCGTTTCTGTCAATTGTCAAACTTTGAAATTCTTTCCCTACTATAATTACTAGCACGTGATCTCCTAGATCTCTTCTCGTAGGGGGTTAGTGCCGCTAGTTTACCTCATGCGGTGCACTGTAGGCATTACGTAAGGTTCTTTGCGGCGTCCCTTCGGCCCCTATAGCTGCTGTCCCTTCTATGCCTTTTACTGTACCTATGTTGATATTCTCTTTCGTCCATCCTACTCTCCACCCTCTTCTAACAATTGTTTCATAGTGCCACTGCGAAGTTTTCCTCCTGTCACACCTTTCAAACCTGTTTACTGTAAATTTCCGTCTCAGCGCTGAATGACTTTTTTGGACTAAATTTTATGTTGTATATCCTATTCAGGATCTTCGATTTTCAAGTGGCTGGTCTGTCGCTTCCCTCCAGGTCAGACTCCATCTAAGAACGCCCTTGAAGCTAGGTCTCCAAGGATATCAGGTTGCCCGTCCCATCGACTTCAGCTAAAAAAAAAAAAAAAAAAATGATTGGCATCTAACGACGCCTTCAGCGCAGACGGAGTATGTCGACCGACCTCGGCCTTCTGTTGAGTATGTCTTAAGTATGTCACGTGTACGACATACGGCACTCTGGTTCCGGCCTCTTAAGACGGCTGGCGCGTTCATTCATAAGACCCGAGATAAATTGACGAGGATTTTCTTGGGAGTAGGGAGATGTATGCATGGGCGGATTATGCCAGCGATGATAAAGAAAAGGCTGTTTAATGAGGAGATAAGACTCGAGGAGGAACGCATCGCCATCCTATTTTGGTTGGTGTTCCTCACGTACGCAGTAATCTCTCTCTCTCTCTCTCTCTCTCTCTCTCTCTCTCTCTCGCTCAGAAAATAGACAATGGAGTAAGTACCTCAGCTGATAGCGGTACGTATGTTTATTAGATGTAAAAAGTCAACTTCGCATGATGTACAAAAGTATCCAAAAGTATAATTTTATAAGATGTGGTGACTAATGTTAAAAGTACAAGTTGCATTAGAAATAAAACCCTCCTTCGATAAATACAACACCATATCCTCCCTCTCTCTCTCTCTCTCTCTCTCTCTCTCTCTCTCTCTCTCTGGCCTGGTGTTTTCTCACGAGATAAACATGATTAATAGATACCGTAACTTTGGAGGCGGGTCAGACCCACGTGGTCATTAGATCACGTGTCGGCTACTAGTGGTTTCCAAGAAGTAAGCACTTTCTTTGTGTCATCAATTCAGGGCCGGGTAGCTAGTTGTGTGACGTAACCGACTGCGTTACGTGAGTAACGCCCTTGTAACGGTCCATCTGCTTAAGCAAGTATTGTTCGTATTTGCGTGTGTTGAATATTTGTAAATTTTCTTCTGAAAACACACAAACACATATTCTCATGCACAAATATATAAATATGTACTGTATATATATATATATATATATATATATATATATATATATATATATATATATATATATATATATATATATATAACCCCCCACACATATTTACACACATATATATATATTATATGTATATATATGTGTATATATATTTATATATACACATACATACATATACATGTATTTACATAAAATAGAAAAACCCGGAAAAGAGGAAGTTACAAGGAAAAAGAGGACAAGACTAATTAAACATTCTCATCAGCTGAAAGGTGAGGTACTGTAAATAAAGGTGAGCAGCTGTTTGAGATCTCCTCATAACCTGGTGTTCTAAATGTGAATAAGGCAAGTCAGGTTAGTAAGTAGGAAATGAAAGGACCTTTAAAGAGCAGATGAATAAAAAATAGACTAGTGCTAACTAATCCGTAAGTGTGAGAAGTTTTTGAGTATGCAGAATTAAATGGCTGGGTTCCTAAGGCAGTAAGGAATCCTTGCATGCATAGGTTCATTGGAAGATGGAATTAAATCTGTGTGTGTGATGGAGCAATGGAATTAGAGATTTAGTGATGGAAGAAAGAGTTTGAGAAGTAGAGTAGCAGGATAAGAGAGATGAGTTGATAAATGCAATAACCCGAATATGGTGGTCAAGGACAGAGTAGAAAAATGTGGGATATCCGACATCTCAGAAAATTACTTTGGAGAAAAATGAGTTGTAATGAAGTGAGTAAATGCAGAGAGAAAGATTAATGAGAAATGTGTCATAAAATAAGGATGCAAATGGGAATCTACTGTATGAAGAGACTGCCACTGTTTTGATGAAGTGAGAATTTTGAGGGGTAGATGGTTGAAACGAGGCAGTGAATTGGGAATGCTGGAAGAGATTCATGTGAATTTGTTGGTGCCCGGAAGTGATTAATGTGCATTTGATAGTGCTTGGAAGTGATTAAAATGAATTTGATAATGTTTAAAAGTAATTAATGTGAATTAGATAACACTTAGAAACTATTAATGTGAATTAGATAATGCTATAGGAAGGTACTGCTGAAGATTTTAAGGTTGGTATTTAAAAGTTTGAAGAATGGAAAGGCGTCAGGAGTTGATGGGATTACGTGTGAAAGACTGTAGAAGGTGGTAACAGTGTAGTTGAGTGGCTGATTAGTATGTGTAAGATATGTCAGAATGGGTGAAAGACTCCAAAGGAATCGCTGAGGGAGTAATTGCTCCATAATATAAAAGAGGATAAAAGCTACGAAAAGAATTATATAGATAAAATACATAGTATACCTGGAAAGGGAATAGGAGGTTGTTCTCGAGAATGCAAAGCAGATATCAGAAGGATTAACAGAGAAAGAACAGTAAAGATTTATGCAGTGCGTGTTGTGTAAATGTACCTCAGAATAGATGATGTTTGCCAGAGGGATGATGAAGAGGATGTTGAGAATGAATGAGTTAGGAGAGAAGCCTCTGAGGTAGATGAAACGTTTTGATAATTACAAAGGTTGTGATGATATAAATAGATGGAAGAATGAGAAGTTTGGTTTCAATTTAATTATCAGAGGAAAGTGTGTTGAGTCTTGATGGGTGTTCTAATATTTAATATGAGTGAAGTGATGAAATGAGTTAGGAAGAGGTTAGGATGTGCAGTATAGGATGAATGATAAGAAGATAATTAATTTATGAATTAGAGAGGTGACAGTGGTAGAGAAAACAGTTGAAGCAGGAATAAGGTTGATGGAGGCCGGTAAATAGATCAGTAAAGGAATAAATAGTAGAAGAACGGAAGCTGTTGATGGAACTGAATATTAAGCAGCAATTGTAATGTGCTTAGAAAAATTAACCAAAAATATGTAAATATCTGTAAAAGGTCTGGAAAATAATGATGATTTACTGCTCTCTCCTTCATGGAAGTTAAGTTTGAATGTTGAATGCAATTGAAAGAGTAGAGAATATAAAAGCTGCAGAGACTGTGTGCTTGATAGTTGTAGCAAGAAAGGAAGAAATGATTAAAATGCAGAGGTAAGGAAAGTATACTGTCTTGATTTTTTCTAAGAGAAAACAGAGGATCCTCCTTGATTCAGCAGTGATCAGTTAAACGTGGCACTGACTTTTGTCTTGTTTTTATTTCAAGTTAACCCCTAGATTGGAAGCAGTTCATTCGTGGAGAGAAAACATATACTGATATGGTTTTATTAAACTTATATAAATTTCCCAAGATTATTTTTGTATCTGTAAAAGTATTTCGTGTTTTTACGAAGAAACGAATTTGCGGTTATATATTATGCTTACTTGAGAGATAGGTGGGCGATTTTAACAAAGAACTTCAGTTCGTCCAAAATATTGATTGTAAATTTAGTGTTAAATCATCAAAAGTTGCAGATAATTTTACACATAGCTAGTACTACGGCTAAGAACAATGAATACGGAATATCATGGGTATTTAAGAATTACAGGAACAGTTACGATAAATTGGCACTCATAGTTTTACGACCATTTAGTTTACAGAAAAGTCCACGGCACTGCAATAGCGTTGTAGCATTGGTGTCCTCATCATCCCCGTAGGGGGGTAGTGCCATCAGAGTACCTCATGCGGTGCACTGTAGGCATTACTTAAGGTTTTTTGCAGCGTTCCTTCGGCTCCTAGCTGCAACCCCTTTCATTCCTTTTACTGTACTTCCGTTCATATTCTTTGTTCCATCTTGCTTTCCACCTTCTAATAATTGATTTTTAGTGCAACCTTTTTACTGTAAATTTCCGTTTCAGTGCTGAATGACCTCGTAGGTCCCAGTGCTTGGCCTTTGGCCTAATTCTATATTCTGTTCTGTGTCCTTGTCATGATCGTATTTTGTTGTCATGTGAAAATTCAAATTGTCAAATGTTTTAAATTTTACTCGGTCAGTCGTTGATTTCTCAGTAATCTTTGTTGTTCAGAACTAAAAGTATTCATTCTACAATCTTGTAGGTTACTGTTTCTTGGGTTTAAGCAATCTAGTGTGGTAACTTTGGTGAAGGTAAATATTCCATTTTGTGGGCCCCGACGAAAGCTTATTTGCACATGAGTCCGTTGTCCTGTGACAGTGTCCTCAAAGAATATATGAACACGGATTCATTGCGTTAATTCAAGGAAAAAGCAGTAAAAACGAGAGGTAGACAGATGGAGAGAGAAAGATAGAGACATACAACAAGCACCATATGTTACTAGCCACTGTGACTTCTTTTTGCAAAGTTCGTTGCGTTATTGACGGATCAAACATCAGCTGAGCTGAACACTAAAACCGGCTTTGAAACGCTATTTAATGCAATTGTTCGGTAAGCTTGCTCCTATTCGGTTTGGTCCAGACTAGTAGGAGTAGCAGCAGTAGTAGTAGTAGTAGGAGGAGGAGGAGGAGGAGGAAGTGTTGCAGAGTTGGTTGGCGGAGGTATTACCTTTGCAACAACACCTTTTGGGAATATGGAGCAGCGGGATCCATCTCGACGATAAAGGATGGGAATGGCGAAGCAAGAAAGGACGAGGGTCCTTTCAAGATATAAAAAGCATAAGGATCTTGCCGAGTTCCAGAATCCATTCCATCGTGTTTCCATTGTGTCGGCATCGGGCGGTCGAACTTTAGCCCAGGTAAAGGCGGCGCGAAGGAAGAAAGGAAGGAAGGAAGGAAAGAGGTGCGTGCTTATGCTTCTGGTCAGTATGGTCTCCGTACCACCACCAGCTG
>NC_089744.1:490000-495000 GCF_040412425.1 Macrobrachium rosenbergii
CTTGTAGTATGATTATCGAAACGTAGTGCTCCAAGAATCTGTTCAAACCTGTTGACTGACATGGTTTTCGAAAATATAGGAGACCCAGATGGAGGGTTCCATAATTGCCTGACAGGTTGATTTTTGCTTTTGTATACCCCTCTTAGAATGCACAAGCCTATGTAAGCTTGAAGTTCTTCAAGTACCAATGCCTTCCAATCTTTGTACATCCGTTTCCCTTGTCTGTTTGTTTCATGCAGAATGGTTGACAGCATACTGTTGTCAAAGATAAGATCAAAAGCAGAAGATGGATCTTGTGGTATTCTACTAGCTGCATATGCAGTAATCCCTGATCGCATTGTCAGAACATTTACAGAAGACATACAACCTTGTGTTGCAGGAGCTGCCAAAAACCATTTGTCGCCTGACGGAGCAATAAACTCCTCATCTCTTCTAGTTGGAACATCTTGAGAGTTGTCACTGGTAATATCATCATCATCATCATCATCATCATCATCATCATCGGCATCACTGCTGTTGGTTGAAATATCTGTAGGGGGAGGTATAAATTCTTCGTCACTTGTATCATCCACCTCCTCTTCGATGTCACTGTCTTCTAATAGATTCCAAATTTGTTTCGTCACACAAATTTTCTCGACGATTCAAGATAGAATTAGAGTAATGTGATGTGAATATACTAGAGGCTGTTGACTTACTGATCTAATCCCAACAATCAACTCAACAGAATTGCTCAAAACGTTTTTTTACCCCAACAGCCAACCCAACGCTTTTGCTCAAAACGTTTTTGACCCCAACAGCCAACTCGTGCAGTTGCTCAAAACGTTTTACACCCACACAGATTCAATACATGAACTGTTCTGAAAATGAAAAGCATATAGGATAAAAGTGCTGTTCAGAATAATGGTAATGTAACTAGTTTGTGTAATAACAAGTAACAAACAGTAATTGGAAGCCCAGACCATCATTGTTGTAAAATTATTCTCTATGACTTTTATAACATAAAAAGTTAATCTTTTTACAAACTATGTCTTATTTGTTATAGATATTGTCGTGAAGATGTCGCATATTATCATTCACCTATCTAATTTTCTTTTGGAGCTAAATATTGAATAAAAAATATTAAATCTGCGTATGAAAGAACTGGAGTCAGAATGACCCCAGTCATGCAGCGATGCCAAATTGATTCATAGAAAAAAAAAGCCTTAATGAAAGACTCTTGAAAAGACACTAAATCAAAGAAAACATGTTTTTATGAAAAGCCACGGAAAGGGAATTTGCCAAAAAATCTCAAATATAAAATATCAATGATTTTGTACCATCTGGGGTCAAATTGACCCCGCCATGCATCCACCGGTTAAATATACCTTTATTACCATACGCATTACAATGTCAGCATTTCAGCCGTATGTACCTTAGCTTCAGTCATGCCTTGTATATCAATTTGTATGTATATATTCATCTGTCAGCAAACACAAATGATTGTGTGGTGACCTCTGTTTTCATTCACCTAGTGTGGGACGCTACATTTCCGCTCGCAAGAGTTATTGACCTGTCTGTTTGTTGTCTGAATAAATTAGTAAGTTTGTAGACGCTGACTCTTACTTACACCTCCGCTACAGTATTCTAGAATAAAAATAGCAAGATTTGTTTTTTATCTAACAGATTTGTTGGTGAGTTTCACACACACATATATGTGTATATGTATGTATGTATGTACGTATGTATATCCATACGTAACACATACTCACATCATAATAATAATGGTGGTAATAACAATGTTAGTAATACTGGACTAATACGTATGTGTACTTGTTTGCTCGTGCTTGTTTTGTAGTTTTCTTCAAGTTGTTTTGATATCAGTCCATCATGCCAAATGTCTGCTTGAGAGGTGATCCTGTCTCAAGGAAATGACCAGGTAATGGGTTCGTCCAGGTCTCTCTCCATTATTTCCCACACATCTCACACTATACAGTCAGAGTCATCCCCCATCCCTCTCTCTCTCTCTCTCTCTCTCTCTCTCTCTCTCTCTCTGGTTGCAGATGCATTTAGGATTAGCTGCATCAAAGCACGTACAAGCGTTATGCGCAAAAACCTCCACCGATTTCAATGTATGCAAATCAGTCAGTGACGGCGCCATTGTTAACTTATCTGCACATCGGGGAGGGAGGTGTATATGCCCTTGTGTGAGGGGGCTTGGTGGCTGGTGTAGCTACGTTTAAAGGGGGTTTTTTGGATTGGGGTGTCAGGTTTTGGGTGGTGTAGTGGTATATATAGCACAGACAAACACACACAGGGGTTTGATTAGACTTTTGAATTTCAGGGAATCACCTGTTCGCAACTCACCACAGTATAACAAAGAAATAAATAGTAATCAAGAATTTTGATGTTTTACTTCAGATGCTGACTGCAAAAAGGACTTATGAAGCTGGACAGGAGTCTTCAGGGGTCCAGATTAAAGGCTCACCAAAGCGCGTGTGTGCCTTCATAGACTAAATAGTGGGCGAGAGGTCCAAGCATCGTGGGGCCACGTGCTGTTAACGAAGGACTGGATTAGTTGGCGGTTTGCTAAAGCTTAAGACAAAAGGATTTAATCCATGCGTTTTAAAGTGCTTTTAAATCCACGGATTAAATCATTTTTCAAGTGCGTTGTTTTTATCGGGCACATATATGATCCATCACCTCTCTGTTGTCATGTGGCAAGGGAGAGTGAGCGGGATTCCATACGATTTTTGAGGTTGAGAGAGGCCCGGAGGGTTGTGGCACGAGAAGGGGAGAAATAAGGCGTTTGAGTAGAAAATGGATCTGGGGTGGGGCGGGGGGGAGGGCGGTGGCTTGTTCGTAAGAGAGCCAGGGAAAATGAGTAAAAAAGGATAAAATTTTGTTTTTCTCCAAAGAAACCTCCTTCACCACTGAGCTTCTTGTATCAACGAATGTGATTAGTCTGTTGCAACCTCGATTGAGGTTTGAAATGATTCTCTTATGAAAGGTGAGGGGGTGTTGAGGTTAAGCCACGATTTTGACTCATATAAAGGCAGGATGAAACATCAACCTTTTATGTTGGATTAACAAAGCAGGGACGAAGGTTCGGATACGGTTACCGGGGTATGCCGGATTTGGCGTTATGTGTTAGAGGATTGGATTTGTTGCATAAAAGAAAAACGGGGCCTCTAGAGAACAGCTTGATATTTATTAAAACAGCACCGAGAGACAGGAATCGTTATCTGCTGATCATCATTAGTTATTCAAACTCAGTGAAGGTGGTGAGTGAGTGGGGTCTCTTCAAAGTTGCTTTAAGGATATTAAAACAGCAATTAATGGTTAAAGTAAGTATATTAATCAGTGTTACTTTCGATGTGCGTAATTATTAAAACCTCAAATTAAACTTGAAGTTGGAATCATTGACTCCTTGATAGTCTCTTGGTAGTTGTAGAAATAATATTTTTATTTTTTTTTTTCGAATGATCAAAATATTGTGTTAAAGAATAATGTTTATGACGTCTTCGTCATAATATTTAGGGATTTCAGCCTTTCTTTCGTACAGGTTTTTGACGGCTAACGCCACAATCCAAAGGTGAAATGAAAGAATTAAGAATTTTAACTTCCATTCTTTTGTCCCTTTTGACATAGGCTGTAAATAGACAGTTAAGCCAGTGATTAGTTCCTTATAATTTCTGGAAAGACCTCGTTTATCTTAATTTCCAGGGGTCACTGACCACGTTTGAGTGTCAGTTTCTCCTCACGCAAAAGAGCAGATCATTTGCCTACTACAGCTTTTCTTTGTAGCCTCGTTACCTTTTAGTTAATTTACTGAAATTCTTGGATTTTCATATGCTTCCTCTACCATTCCAGCCATGTACAATTTTGTCGTATTACACATATCCCGATAAGTTCTTGTTTCACTTAGGTGTGGTTAATTTTGTTGCCATCGATCGCCATAATGATTCTGACACCTTATTGAACATTGAAATTCGCCCATCAATTCTGTCTTAGAAGACTCCGATTAATATTTTGTTTTTAGGTCTGCGTAATAATAAGAACGTATAACTCGTTCTTTTCTGGTGTTGTACTAGCGATCTAAGTTTTATCATGATGATAATGATAGCAATAATAACGTCAGCGATATTGTAAAGGTGATATATATGAAGTTAGTAGTATATAATGTTTTAGATATTTATAAAATTGTTTTGCTCTTCTCTTTTTGGTAATTCCCGGGAGGAAAATAAATGTAGAGATTTTATGCGGTGCCTAAATGTTTTACTGGGAATTTGTGATGTCCAGTAATAATTTTAGTTAAATGTAGTTTTTTCTCATTGTCATAATATGCACAGTAACACGCTGGTATAGAATATTGAAGTTTAACTGAATGACGATTGTAGTGTTATGATGCCAGTATTCATATCATTAAATGTCAAGTGAAGTTAAAGTCTCATTTGTCTGTCACCTGTCGCAAACACCTGGAAGCAGACAATTCGAAGTTCCATGACAGGAAGGTTTTAGGGGGAAAGGAGTCTGCAAGTTGTATGACAGTTTCTATTTGAAAACAAATTATTGGTGGGATTCGTTGTCACTACGCGGTTATACAAAGTTGAGGGAAGTGGAGAAGTATTGACGGGTAAAATAATCGTGTGTTTTTATAGTAGAATGAGTATCAGGACGTTACTGTACAAAACTGACTTTGAAATTTTCCAACCCTAGGATTCTGCGATGAGAGTTGTGTAAGTACAATAATCCCTGTCTCTTTCTTCGGTATAACCATCTTCTCAGTATTAATTTTAGTTCCTCCAGTCATTTCAGAGTAAGAAATTTATTATTTTATAAAGGAAATTTAACGCTTAAAAACCAGGGAATTGTAGACTTGAAATCCTGATTAGAAATGTATCCTAGACTTCTTAAAATCTATATCTTTGTGTTGTCACTTTGAATTAATTTGGTAGTTTGTATTTAGAATTTTCCCTCGATGACGCATATGATGATAATTGTGGTATCCTTGTCCTTTGTAG